>NW_015154716.1:0-4393 GCF_000732505.1 Cyprinodon variegatus | reverse complement strand
AGATGTCTGCCTCCATGGCTGCGAGACCCGCTCCTATGTAATTATAAATAACGAATTCTAAGGCAACGCAAATATTAAGGTTAAGAGGCTGAGCTTATAGATGATGATAAATAATATAGTTATGTATAATATATTACATTTCTGACTGTATATCCCTGTAATTATTACACACTGGCCCCACCAGGCCCTTTGACTACCATCATCTGTAGGCCAAAGTGTAATATTAAAAGTAGTTTACATTTAGAAAACAAACCTGAATTACCCGTGCTAACTTGTGGCCAGAGGAAAAACACATTACTTCTACTATCAAAATTATCCTTTGAAAAATAAGAACATCTTCACAGAAAAACATAGTTAGTCTTAAATATAGTCCAGTAAAGCAATTTTTTCACATTAAAACACTAAAATTGTATGTTTCATTTGGTAAAATAGTACTTAACCTGCCTTTTTCAACCACCTCCTATTTGTGCCTTTTGTTTAGGCAAGAGAAACAGAGTTCCAAATAAGGACCTGTCACTATTTATCGTGGCAGGAGGCAGGAGATGCACTGAATCAGGCCAAGGAGGAACATCACATGCAGCTTCTTCTAAGTCAGACACAAGAGGAAAGGGAGCAGGAAGCTTCCTTGCAAAGTGATGAGAGGGTGAGAATGCTGTGTTTAATCAAGCATTCCTTGGAGTGCTACAAGAGCTTGTAAGCGGCATTGGTCATACACTGCAAAAACAATCTACGAATAAGTTAAAAATGTCCTAAATTAAGTGTATTTACACTTAATTGAGCAGGTAAATAAGATGATTTGCCAATGGAATAAGTGTTTTCACGCTTAAAATAAGATAATTGTATAATATGCACTTGAAATAAGACAATGCAATTGTTATTTGTTATTTAAAATGTAAATTATCTCGTTCAACTGACAAAGCGTCTCACTTACCTCCTCAATTCAAGAAAATGCACTTAATTTAAGAAAAAATTGCTTATTTAGATTTCAATTTTTTGCAGTGTAGATAAGTGTGACTGAGTTCCACCTCCTAACTCTTTTCTATATAAAGGACATAAAAATGTATACACAAAGTTATCTGCTCTCTGTTACAGGAGAGGCTGTACTATTTGCTTCTTGTACCCAATTTGTACTCTGCTACTGTCAGTAATAAAACATGTTTTATTCAAATGTTGTCATTATGATTCAGCATGCCAGAAGCCTTTTTTAGAGCACCTTTGCTTGACTGAATTTCTGGTTGAACTTATGTATTTCTGACGTCAGCTGAGCCTTGTCATGGAATGGTTAAGAGAGCCAGTCTGCTATGGGATGAGCAGAATCAGTGAGATAGTATCAAGTATTCACAGCTGGGAATAGGTTTACCCTGCTGGCTAGCTATTATGATGTTCACTTAAAAAATACTTTATCAATCCCAAAGGGTAATTATACATTTCTTAATTTCAGTCGATAGGACAGGATTTTATTATCAATATGGAGAAAATAAAAGAATTCAATTCAATTCAGTTTAGCGCCAATTCACAACACAAGTCATCTCAAGGCACTTTACAGTTCACCAGATCATCCAGTCGGATTGATTCAAAGTTTTCTATGTAAGGAAAATCAGCTGATTGCATCGACTCACACACTTGCTTCTACACTAAGCATGCATGTATTGACGATGGAGAGGAAAAACTCCCTTTTAACAGGAAGAAACCTCCAGCAGAACCAGGCTCAGTGTGAGCGGCCGTCTGCTGAGGCTGACTGGGGTTCAAGGAGACAGAAGCAGAGACACAAAAAGCAACTGTCCAGGATACACACAGCCAGGCACAGGAGGTCCGAACCAGTCAGAGGATGAAGAGAGCACACCCAGCCAGTCACAGTAAGAGAAACAGGACTACACTGAGAAACAGGCCGATCTCGAACATCTACAACAAAAGTGTTGATGGCAGCAGCACAGCTGATATTTCTCTCCAGGATGGTGATAAAACCAAACATGAACAAAAACATGAGGGTGTGTACATTTGAATGTGTTACACACAGCATACATGAAGTTTTGAGTTTTGGTTTATTTCTGTGAGGTGGTTTTGCCTATATGTCACATAAAGGTTTGTTGGAATACTTATAGCTCCTAATTACCAGACAGAAATGCTGTGAGTTCCCTATTGTAAAGGAACTATCATAGGAAGCATATGGGCTCCTTTTCCTACTTCCTCTCTTACCTCCAGAACAATTTAGACAGCAGATTTACCATTGCTTGCCATGTCCTCTTTTGATGTTTTGTGACATATAAAAATAACCAAATGTTACTTTTTAGACTCTTTGACCAATTTACTGTAACAACAAGGGGAGTGGTGGCCTAGTGGTTAGGGCAAGGAGCTAGGAATCCTGAGGTTCTGGGGTTGAGCACCACTGCCATTCTGGGTCTCTGAGCAAAAACCTTAACCCCACAATGCTCCCCGGGTGCTCCACGATGGCAGCCCACTACTCCTTAAGGGAATGGGTTAAATTTCAAGGTAAATTTCTCCAATGTCAGATCCATATAGTTCAGTTATTAATAATAAATGTTTTATTAACCCCAACCAAACTGACATGGTAAGCAGTTGTGATAAGTACCATGTAAAACGGACCTGAACCAAGCCAAGTCAAGCGTGGCATGCAGGAAACTGACCCTTTGAACTGCTTGTCACCAGTAAATAGACAGTGGCCCAGTTTAACCTCATACTGTTCACTCTGTGTGTCTTGTTTGTACCTATTTAGGACAGTTTTTGGCAAATTTTCTAACCTTCTGAAGAACAATAGGCCTTGGGAGACTGGTCCTAATATGGTGGACCCCCATTTTTAATGTGATGGAGTCAGTTTAAAGGTAAAGTGTAAATTAACTTTTGGTTAAGGTTAGGGTTTGGAATATACTAGTAATGGTTAGGGTACATGTCAGGGTAAGGCATAAAGGCAATACAATGAAAGTCCAGTTTACATGTAAGTCCATGTAAAGCCTTGTAAGGGGGGTATAAGCATTCCAAAAAGAGCGGGAATAAATGTAGTTGGGGGTGGGTTAAATGGAGTGGCAAAGTTAAATGTTAATGAGGGCAGTGAAATGTGAACAAGCTTCCAGTCTGATGCATTCATTCAGTCTGTATCAGAGTTTAACTGCTGAGAGAGTTCGGGGTCAAACACTCAGATTTCAATAACAATACAAGATGATGAGACAGTGGCTTAAACCACTGGTGTAGGAGGCGGCTGTCTGTTTGCCTTTGCCACCAGCTATAATATAAAGGTGGTGGAAATACACAGTTGCTGGTATCCTTGCACTATGCATCTATTCTATTATTAAAATGTTCTTTAGAAAGCATACCGAAACAGACAATGGCTACAGGAGAGCTGCAGCTTTACTACCATAAAACACCAAATCTACTTCCTTTTTATCTATTGGACATGTAAAATAGGAAAGGGGTACTCTCCACCGTTGGTTCGTTTAAAAATAAGAACAGGAATAACTTCATTCAATAAACACATGCAATCCAGATAACCCCCACTAGTGGATTTAGAGGGGATTTAACTTTTCTTGTGATTTAGTGACCGGTCGGCATCTAAAAAAAAAATGACAGAGCTTCATGGAGCTTTTAGGAACAAACACAGGGAGCAGAGCACTGGAAACACAAAACATAACTTTTTGTTTTAGTTTTTTTAAAGATGCATTTGATGATCAAAAGTAAATATAAAGCTGCTGGGGTGTCAGGCTGATTGGGCTTGATGTATGTCACATCACAGCTCTCTCCTATTGAACTAATCTGTTTTCTTCATAGAAATGACAGTTAAAGCTAAATAAACATTTTTAACTTGCAAAAATTTATTAAAGCATATGGATTTAATGGAATGATTGTGTTAGGTTTATTCTTTTAACAACTGAATGCTCTGGTTAATGCAATTAATGTTTTTTCATGAAGTTTACACGAGTGGCTAGAATACTAACAATGAAAAAGGATTTCATTCACAACAGCTCAGCCTTTGGCAACAGAACTCTCTCTACTGTGGCTTCACTATTTAACATGGCCTGAGGCCAATCTGAGACGTAAGGTGTAAAAAAGAAAGAGATTTTATTAAAAGCTGGACAATGTACAATATCCATTCATTTTATTTATTTATTTATTTATTTATTTATTTATTTATTTATTTATTTATTTATATAAAATGGATATCAATATACACTTACATTTCATAGACTGGCACTTGTAGACATGGTTAATTTCCAATCTGTCAGGACTCCTGTTTTTGTGTTTGTGTTTCTGTGTTTGTCTCCCTTCATCCACCAGGAGGCGCCTGGTTCTGGTCCGCCTCCTCACACACCTGCTGATGGTTTCCTTGTTAAACGGAGTGTTCTTAAGCTGCTGACTGCCACTACTTTGACGCCAGAGTGTT
>NW_015154715.1:2206-4397 GCF_000732505.1 Cyprinodon variegatus | reverse complement strand
TCTTCTGGAAACATTTGGATTCATTTTTCTTAATTTCTATTTTTACTGAAATGAAAACAGAGACGTCTCTAAGCTTCAGCGCTGCCATTATAGGACGACTCTGCTTCCCCACAGAGGCGCCCTGAACAGGAAGCTGTTAGTTTGGCCAGATGGTGGCGCTGCTGACCTTCAACCACAGCTTTGAGGTAGACGTGTTTCCCTACAGGCACATGCATGACGGTCCCTCGTGGAAACTGCAGCCTGAAAACCCGGGTGTTGTAGTTGACCTGGGTTTTAGACACCAGCGAACATTCCCGATAGACGAGCCCTGAGAGGAAGGAAGAGTGAGGAGGAGATCAGGAAGGTTGGATCTGAGCGGCTGAAGGATCACTGCTGGATGCTGAATCTCACCTCGGTCCTTCTTGCATAGAAAGGTGTTGTGAGAGTCCAGCGGCTGACCCAGGCTCGTCCATTTAGCTTTGCTTCCTTTGGGAATGGAGACCTGGATCTTCCCCACGGAGGAAGCAGAGCGGACTGGAGGAGATGAAGACAGTTTGATGTTAGCAAAGAGACATTCAGCCACATCTGGGTAAGAATGACTGGAAACAAGGAAGGAAAACATCCAGAATCTTCTGCTAAGTTTCCTTTAAGAAGCTGAAGGTTGGAGGCGGATGACCTGCACCTTTTAGATGATTCTCTGCTTAAACGGGCCTGGATCAGGACTCCAGAGAACCGGACTAAACCGAGGAGGTCATTCATTCATCGTGTGACTCAGGTGTCTAACAGGCGCCGGTACCGACCCTATAGAACCCGAGTTTGGCATCCCAGAGGCTTTCAAACCCCGTCCTCCATGTCCCTGCCTGTCCTTCTTTGGACATTTAGTTGATCAATCCTATATTCTCCAATCAGGACCAATCAGCAACCTTGATTTGTTTCAAATGTGTCCCTCCTCTGCAGGAGCGGGCTGCTCTGTTAGCAGGGACGTTAAAAACCTGGAATAAAAGGCTAAATCTAGTCAGTTCAGAGAAGCGTTACCTGAAGAATTTGATCTGTTACCAAAACCCAAACAGTCTTAGAAAATAGAAAAGATGAACAGCAGTTTTCTGCCGACGGCGTCAGAGGCAGCGGTGAGAAACCAGAGCTACTGATACTGAGGTAACAAACGATTCCCCGAGGTTTTAAACGCTTTCCTCTGCTTTATGTTCTATATTCACCCACTTTGGTACCTGTGAGTGTTTTCATCATTAACATTAATAAATATAATTATCTGTAATGCACTTTACATTTGAGAAAAATCTCAAAGTGCTACAGGTAAAATCATCATTATTATTATGATTCCTCCTGTCTGTGGACTTCAGCGCCAATTTTAAATAAATTTACTGACCTGATGTTTGCTGATCAGACTAAATGCCTCATTAAGTGTCTCATTAAAAGCCTCGGTAATGCTGTGCCTCACTGTGTCGCCATTCAAACTTTCCTGAGGTTGTCAGTTTATTTTATTCTATAGCATTTTTAAAAACTTCGGGGGGGAAACCAAAGTGCTGCACATAAAAACAGGGACCAATGAGAACCGAGGGGCCGCAATCTAAGGGGACCTAAACCAGTTTAGAGTCAGTCTACACTAACAACTAGACTAATTAGGACAAGAGAGATTAGAAAAAAATAAAACAACAAAACAACGTAAGAGTAGATTTTCACAAATCCCTGGCTAATAAATCCATAGACATATTGATATGCATTTTGTCTAAGTTGGTTCTGCATAATAAAATGGCTGCAGAGACACAAAATGTTCCCTTCTTCCCCATGAAGCTGCTGGTCTGGAGGCTCTAAACATGTCCAAATGGGAACAACAAATCACAGGAAGTGAGAAAATGGGTCATGAGTTTGGAAATAAGTCATCAACCAACGGACCAACATGAGAAAGCCTGAAGAAAAACTCAAACTTTTATTTTTTCATCAAGAGAAAAGTAGCAAACAGAATCAGCATCAGTTACATCAAGTGTTTAAAGATTTTCTTACCTGAAACATTTTCTTCAACTTCGTCAGCGAGACCTGGAAATAAATAAATAAATAAATAAACTCCTTTAACAAATAAAAGGTGTTAAAGTCTGAAATCTGGAGCCGATTGATGCTGCGACAGCATGAAGGAAGGGAAGAACGATGAAGGCTAACGCTAACATGCTAACATTAACAAGATGCATGAGTCATTCTG
>NW_015154715.1:0-813 GCF_000732505.1 Cyprinodon variegatus | reverse complement strand
CTGATGAAGTCAGTTTATTGGATCAGCTGCTCATAGACCATAAACCGTTACGTACGTAAATGTATCAGGTAGGAGAGTTTCCCCAGCAGAGCTTCCAGCCGAAGAACTCCCGCTGTGAGGTCGACGGTCACACATCCTGAGCTGGGGATCTGAGACAAACATGGAGACGTCTGATCAGCAGCAGCTCAGACAGCAGATGAGCAGACAGAGCTCCGGTCTCTACCTTTCTCTTGGCGTAAACCACCAGATGAACGGCTGCATCCGTCTGGAACCAGTCGTACCTAAAACAGACGGCACACGGTGAGCCAGGAGCCGGTAGCTGCATCAGTTCACACATTAAGCCGGTCTGATACCGAGGCCGTGAGTCTTTGTTGGGTGGAGGAGGGCCTGCAGAGGGCGGGGCCAGGCTTGATAGAGGCGGAGCCAAGGCTGGGAGGAGAAAACAGAAACAAAGGATGAGGAGCAGCACAGCTGACAGGTAACCGGTTTTTGTTGCTGGGATGTTTGGGACTTTTTCTCTGAATCAGCTCAAGATTTTAAGAATTTAAATGAGAGGATTCAGAAGAGAGTCCAGAGAGCAAACGGCCTGCAGCACCGATAAACAGCGCTGTAACAACACATCCATCCATCTTTAGGATATGCTTTTGTTTTGAAGTTCACTAGGAAACATGGTGAACAGCTGATCCATTCCATTTTCTTCCGCTTTGTCTGGGGCCGCTGTTGTGTCAGACCAGCGTACCCCGTCAGACCAGCGTACGCCGTCAGACCAGCGTACCCCGTCAGACCAGCGTACGCCGTCAGACCAGCGTACCC
>NW_015154714.1:2861-4400 GCF_000732505.1 Cyprinodon variegatus | reverse complement strand
TGAAGTCAAGAATTCTGCCAAAAGTGCACACCTCTGATAAATCCTGCTGCTCTCCTTTCGCAGTTTGAACATTTTATGCCTTCAGATTCAATACCATGAGACCCCCGGATATGTCACAGGCATGAGTCCATGCTTATTCTCTGTGCTTGTGGTTTGCTTCTTATACATCCGTAGATTCATTCCTACTCGCACGCAGATCTGTTTGTCAACTTTTGTTGCATCGATGGAACCAACCTGAGAAAGTAAACTGCCTGTGATTGGCTACTTTTTTTTGAGGAAGTCCTGCCTCTTGAGACAGTGGCTACTGTTTTCCTACCTAGCTGTAGCTAGTAATGTCAGCAAAGCATTGTCAGGCTAATGGGGATATTAGACTTCTGCAAATGCACAGATGTAATGTCGCTTGTTTTGCTGGTATGCTTCTGCACCATCTTGTCTATAATTCCTAGGGATCCACACCAGTTTTCCGCCAAAGCGTAAGGGGGGAGCCTATTCGAGAGCTCGCAAGAACTTCGGCAGATGGTCACGAGAACTTCAGTGACGACGGGAATGTTTATCTTCCAAAACAACAATGGCCTGCTGCAAGATATCACAGCTGCTTTTTGTCTGCGCACTTCCACTTGAGGTCTGCGCGGGTTTGCGACCGTCCAACGCATAGTCAGGAATTTTTTGAGGTGCGCGACGACTGTTGCAGAACCTCTGCGAGGGGGGCGTGGTCGCACACAGAGACAGATTTGACGGTTGCAGACGCTATACGTCAGAAGAATAAATTGGCCTTAAGAGCTGTTCTCTAGCAATATGCTCTAAAATGAATCATGTTAAAATTAGAACATCATATAAGCTAAGCTAATGTTGGTTTCACTTTTTAAGAGCACAGACATTTACATTTTAGTCGCTTTCCAGCTGCTGTTAAGCATTTTTTCCTTTAGGCATTGTGTTTACATGAATATCAGTTAATGGTAGAGGTGGCTGTTGGATATGAAGTCAAAATTTTACTCTGAATGTTAAAGTGCTTAAATATGTCTTTGAGCAGATTTTCATTTAAAACAAGAGGCTGCAGTCACCCAGGTCTCCTGAAAGTTGCTGGCATAATGGATGAACAGAAAAAGAAAATACTGGGATCATAGGGAGCATTAAAGAATCAATAAAAATATGGAAGTAGAGTAGAGAATTTTCCATATATTGATTAGTGAATATATAAAAGATATTAAATGTGGAAAAGCATTTACATAACAATACATTAATACGTATATATCAAAAGGGTAAAATAGTAAATTTCAGTAAAAAAAAAGAAAAATCCTGTTTTTACTTTAATCTGCCAGTCCTTTGATGCAGGGTTGTTGGACTTAGTTAAATTAATCAAACATTTGAAATAGGGAGGACTTAAGTCTTGAGTTTTGGAGAAAGTTACAGTTATTGCAGCTCTAACTGTTTAATGTCTTCTAGTTTTTGTGGAAAGATAGATTTTTAGAAATACTTTAGATCTTTTTTTTCTAAGATTTTACTGTGACATCAAGTGTGGGGTCCTGGTCTTGGTCTTTA
>NW_015154714.1:0-1516 GCF_000732505.1 Cyprinodon variegatus | reverse complement strand
GCTGCAGGTTTTCTTTCCAACCAAGCAATAGCACACCAGACTCCAGTAATCTCATCAAGGGAATCCAATCTGAACATGATGACTTGATGAGATGAATGGAGTCTGTTGTGCTATTTTTTGGTTCGAAAGAAAACCTGCAGCCACACGGCCCTTTCTGGAGCCAGTTTGACACCTGTGATTTGGAGCATTAATACTTTACTTATGGTGGATATGGTGCATCTTTACCTCTGGAAAAATTAGGCCAAATGAATCATAAAGATGGGCTGTTCTGGTTGGCTTTTTCTGATGTTTTTTCACGGTTCTGTCTTACAGTGTGTACACCTTTTTAACTTTCATGGAACAGAACATTTATCAACAATCAATAAAATAATAGAGAAAATTAAAGTTGCTGCAGTAGATGATATTCTATATTCTTCATGTTTCTAACCTATATGGGGTGGTATCAGGAAGTCTTTGATTACAATAAAAAACATCCAAAAACAATGTTTCGTAAAAGCTTTTTGGAAAATAAGATTTTTGATTAAATTTTAATACAACCAAGCTGACTAAAAGACCCATTGAAGTGAATAATCACAAAGTATTAGAAACATAAATAAAAACTGACCAAAATAATGATTAAGAAGTTTTGCAACCATAATGCATGATTCTAAGCATTAGTCCCAGATTTAAGACGGCTGGCTCTACTGTAGGGTGAAGGTCCAATTGGTGATGGTTCAAAAGTCGGCCAGTAATAATTTTGTTTTGATACAATTTTTAAGGCATGGTGGCCCAGTGGGTAGCACTGTTGCCTTGCAGCACAAATCAATCAATTTGAATCATCTGACTGTATGATCTGGTTGAACTGTAAAGTGCCTTGAGATGGCGTGTTGTGAATTGGCGCTATATAAATAAACTGAATTGAATGTATGGGTTTGATTCCCGGCCGGGGGTCTTTCTGCATGGAGTTTGCATGTTCTCCCTGTGCTTGCATGGGTTCTCTCTGGGTACTCCTGTGTTATCTGGCATAGACTTGTGTAACCTGCATAAAATAATCACCCGCATTTTATTTTGGCGGGTCAAACAGGAAAGCACACTTTAAGTTCTGGGTCGAAGGTGAACTCGGATCTCCTCCGTTGCTGTTGCTGCTGCTGCTGTTGCTGGGGCTAGCTGCTCATGTTGGCGTTTTCCCGAATTGCCAAAGAATACTGCGAAATCGACTCAAAATAAAACAGCCGAAGCATTACATTGAGTGCGCTGTGACAACCACTCGATGGTGAGTTGTTGACCCTCTGTCATTTGTTCTTTTTTTTTTTAAGTAGAAACTCGGTGGCAACACGCCCACTAATAGCTTATGTATCAGCGTTTTAAAATGGTTTTGTGGTCTAAAAAAACATTTTCTTTTGTTGGATGGATGGATGGATGGATAATGCTTAAGCTTAGTCTCTGGGATATCTAATAAAAATGTATTTGATGACCTCAGTAAAAGTAAAGAAGGGTGAAAATGTTCAGATAAGGTGGGGCCAGAAGATTTAGAACT
>NW_015154713.1:2873-4405 GCF_000732505.1 Cyprinodon variegatus | reverse complement strand
TGAGAGAAGGTTTCCATCCCATCTGACAGAAGAAAAACACAATGACAGAAACACTGTTAATGCTGAGAGATGAACAACAGAGAGATGAGAGGAGATCTAACTGGGTCAGACCCATATCCAACCCTGCTGAGGAGAACCAGCCCAGGGTGGGCTCGGTCCAAATGTGCTTTTAGTGTTTAATGTCCTTTAAAGCAGCTGAATGGGAGACAGAAATGATGGACAGTTTGAATGATTCTGAGGCCTGTTTCACAAAGCAGGTTTAACAAACTCAGACTCAAATCCTTAACTCTGAATTTTTCTACCCTAAGGTCGGAAACTTTGTTCGTTTCACAAAAGTCTCTTAGTTAGCTCCATCAACTCTGAGTAATTTCACGCATAAAAAATATGAAAACCAATTTATGTTTATCACAGTACACTTGCGAAGAATGATCCAGGAAATCACATTTTAGGATTTTTAAAGAATTTATGGCATACATCTTTACTTACTCTTATACTAATTAAACCCAAGTTAAAAAAAATATATTTTGTCTCCCACAAGCTTCTATAGAAAGCTAAAGAGTTTTAGATAAGAAAGGAAGATTGGATATAGGTCTATAATTGACCAAGTCATTCACTGCTAATGATCTTATTGTTAAAAGAATCAATATTATTTATAAAGAATCCCATAAAATCCTTACTGCTAAGAGCAGGTGGAATTGAGGGTTCAACAAATACAGTTGCCAAACGCTGGGTGAGTTTGGCAACTGTATTAAAAAGAAATCTAGGATTATTTTTATTCTCCTCTACTAATGAGGAGAAATATGCTGCTCTTGCTTTACAAAGGGTCCTCTAATACAGTAAACAATTTTTGCAGACTCCTGTAGACATGTAGAGCACCAATTTCTCTCCAGTTTCCTTGCATTTTGCTTCAGACTGCGCAGCTCTACATTAAACCAAGCAGCCAACTTTCTATTTTTAAAGTTTTTCATGTTCAAAGGGGCTGCGTTGTCTAAGGAAGTATGCAGAGAACTAGCAACCGCATCAACTAAATCATCAATCTGTGAAGGGGAATAAAATAAACTTCTGCCCTCTGCAGCACTGCTCAGCGACACAGAGCAGAGAGTAAGTGAAAAAGATTTTTTTATTTTTATAACTGCATTATTTAATAATGATCTGTGTGGTCGGAAAATTTACATTTCTCTTATTTTATGTATTAATTTATCCCATTTACTCACTATAAAGGTTTTCACCCAGCCTGTTTCACCTGCAAGGCCATACAATTTTGAAAAAAGCCAATAGAGTCTAAGATAGCGTTAAAGGCTCCACTTTAGCTATCACCTTTAATGTCAGCATGGATGTTAAAATCTCCCACTATGATGACCCTGTGAACTAAACTAAAATAAACTTAAAATTCATAGCAAGGACCTAGTTAACGGTACAAAGTAACAAAAAGAAGAGGTTTTCTTGCTTTGCAATTTGGACGAGGGAAATTAAGGGTTAAATGGTAAACAGAGTTGTAGGTATAACTGCCTTTGGAGCAGTCAGTAAGTAAG
>NW_015154713.1:0-1738 GCF_000732505.1 Cyprinodon variegatus | reverse complement strand
ATTGTTGCAGAACCACTACATGGAGGTTTCCCTGTTCTTGGTAGCCAGTAAATTCCCTTGAAAACCTGTTATAAAAGTAATAATATCATCGTAATCCAAAGGACAAGATTCAGACTTAAAGACCAGGAACCAAACACTGTAGGAGAAGACCGAGCTCTCCTAGGCTTCTTAGTTTACTATCGGACATTTATTCAGAACTTTTCCAACTAGCTGCTACAAATGTTAGGCACTCTACATGAAGAAAAGAAAGCAGAGTGGAAAAACCATCTACCACACATTCTTCACGCGTACAATTGTACGAGACATGAAGCAACTGGTTACTCACCATTTTTCCTGCTTTATGCTAGAGTACCTAGATTGCCTGTAGACTTTTTGACATAAAAGTTGGCGGTGAGCGCAAAACAAGAAAAGAGTATGCAGCGAAATCTCATATGCAAGAGGCATACAAAATAGCGTCTGAAAATAGCCCGCAAAAGGGAAAAAGTATTATGACCAACACATAAAAGGCATCCCTTTACAGCAAGGAGACAGAATACTAGTAAGAGATCTTTCAGAATGGGGAGGTCCCGGTAAAATAAGATCTTATTGGGAAAACTGCATTTATCAAGTTGTTGAAAGAATAGTAAATGGACCTGTATATCGTGTCCAAGCTGAACCAGGAGGGCGCAGTATTCGAGTCTTGCACAGAAATCTACTATTATAGTCAATGATTTACCTATTGAACAAGGACAAAGTCTAGAACGAAGGAGAACTTAGGAAGCTATCGCACAAGAGTCAGAACAATCTGATGAAGAGGAGGAACACACATAATAATGGAAAAGTATACCTGTGTATGATCTGAACCCAAGATCTCAACCTTAATCACAGCTTGAACTCAGGGCCACAGCAGAATTTCAACCTGTTAGACAAACTATTCAACGATCTACCACACAGCAGCAATGTAACGACTTGCTTGTCGAAGTACAATGTCCAAAAGTACTAATCACTGCTCCTGTACCCTATTCAGCACCATGGACAGTGCCTATCATCACAACACCAGCTGAGAAGTATCCAGTATCAGACACAAAGTGTGCAATGAAAGCTATGAGTGAAGCTGTTCCTGTTGACGGTAATGACATACATAGTTTTATACCAGTTGTTCCAGATTCTGATAATGTACCTGAAACTATCACTCAAGGGGAAGATGTCACAACACTAACAAGATCACCAAGAACCATCAAGCCACGAGAAGTTTTCACTTCCAACCAGTTTGGACAATCTATTCGCACTTCTGTTTGTATGTGAATGAGACTAAGTAACATAAATTAGTGTTTTTGGCACTTGAAAATAGTCAGGTCTTTTGCTGTAATTATTCAGAAGTAGGAAAATGGTTTTGATGTAATCTAATTAATAATTTGACAGATGGTGCTAACTCCAACTCCTCCTTTTCATTAACGAGGTAGGAAAACTCAGTCGGCCTTTCTTGTCCAGAACTGGGCTGATTTATATCTTACTTGAAGGACAGAATATTTTAGTGTCAGTAGGTAACTTTACATCAGAGACCAAAACAATCACATCATGTATTCTCTGAGGATTCCCTCTTAGGAGTAGAGATGCACTCGATCCTCTACTAAAACAGTAGTGTATAGGATTTCCTGAAAGCGCGCACATGCGCGATCACGACGCTACCGAAGCCGGCAGACCAAACCAGCGCTTTCAGCTCGGCAAAGAACTCATGCTCTTCCGCCACACTGAACTC
>NW_015154712.1:0-4408 GCF_000732505.1 Cyprinodon variegatus | reverse complement strand
GAAGATGGAGACGGAGACCAACAAGACCTCCCTCATCCTTGGCCCTATCTCAATTTTCTTTTTTTAAATAGTCGAAAAATTGAGCTTTCAATTCATACAGTGGGATCTGGCTGTTTTTTTTAAAGGTTACTTTATACTTTTATACTTTAAGTAGTTTTTGGAGCACATACTTTTTCACTTTTACTGGAGTAAAGAGGTCACGTTCTAAAACTGCAGTATCTATAGTTCTACTTAAGTAACAAAAGAGTGTACTTTTGACACCACTGCTCAGGGCTCATAGAAGGCCACTGTATAGTGTAATGTTTTCCTTTTTACCATTCTTGGATGTTTTAACTGTGTTTTTTGGGTCATCGTCCTGTTGAAGGCCAATGACCTGCGACTGAGACCAAGCTTTCTAACACTGGGTGGCGCATTTCTCTCTAGAATCCCTTAATAGTCTTGATATATTGTGACCTGCACAGATTCTAGTTTAAAATTATGTTGTTTTCTATTGCTACTGCTGATGGATTGCTTTCAATGTTTTTAAGTCAATGAGTCGAAATAATCAGCTGGTTTTCCTTAGATAGAAAACTCTGAATAAATTTGACAGCATGATCTTGTTGAATTGTCTCTGTAAAGTTTATTGAGATTATATGTTTTGTGAATTTGCGCTATATAAATAAACTGAATTGAATTATTTGAAATTAGTTACTTAAAGCCTTTATAGTTTAGGCTGCAATTGTGTTTTTCCCCATTTATATTGCTGTAAAATATGTACATTAGAATTGGGTATTTAGATTGATGGGTCAGCCTTATGGTAGTCTCCTCAAGCAGCTGTATATCTCAATGACACCACAAGAGGGCGACTATAAGCTATATTAACTATTGATATATTTGCTTAAATTTTTTTTTTATAAAACATTCTCCTTAAATACGTAAGGCTTATGTTAGGATTTTGGTTTAATGATGAGTAAATATTTTTTATTCTTACTAATCATAGTTGTAGTTCTTCAACTTCACCACAAGAGGGAGACTATGTACTGTTCTCGTTAGTGTTTGTTTATAATAAGTTAATTGTAGGTTTTATATAATAAATTTTTTTTCTCAAATTCAATATTTGTAAAATATTGTAATTCATATAACTTATTTTGTTTCTAATGTGTGTCGCTATTTTCTGGAATCCTCTATTAATTTAACTTAGTCTTCTTTGGAAACAGTTGTAGTTGCACATTCTTACCACAAGAGGGCAAAGAGGAAACATTCTTGGTAGAATATGTTCATTTTAAATGAGTATATTAAAGCCTTTGTATTACAAAATTGGGTTTAAATAGATGATACATATCTAAAGGTGCATATAAGTTAGCTTTATTATAATCCTCTGCATCAACAAATGTGAAAACTTTTTTTACTGTGTTTATTTTTTTCTTTTACTAAATTGAGTTCATTTTGTAAATGTAAATGGTAATAAATATATATTTCATTGCAAATGTATTTGCTATATTATAGATATATTTGATAATAATGCTTACGAAGCAATGTCTTTAAATATGTTAGCCTTACGTTTTGATTTTGGTTTAATGATTACTAAATATTCTTGAGTCTTACTAATCACAGTTGTAGTTCCTCATTGTCACCACAAGAGGGAGGCAAGGCACTCTTATTGGTTGTAGTTTAGCTGTAGAAGGGGAAAGCAAGAATATTTACACAATAATGTACATTTGCTCTATTTACTAGGGGGAAAATATAACTCAAGTGATCTCTCTTCCGCTGCAGCGGAGATTCAGCTTTTCCGGATTAATAACTCATCTGCGGATTATTTATTCTATAAAACTGACACCTCTCCACAACCACAGCAAGGCAGACAGTGAGCTACAACCTTGGTTTCCTCATAACGGGTCTCCTATTGCGCTGGGATTACATAGGGTCCAATGTACATTACATTAGACCCTATGGGGAGCTCGCTGCTCCAAAAATGCTCTGTCTGCAAGATGCAAAGTAGTTAGAGAGAAATATTCAAAAATGTCACCAAGGAGAGGTGGATTATCATCCAATTCATTTCATGTGTATCTCATCACATGTCTTTCATACCACATTTATTGGATTCGAAAATAATACTTTTTTTAAAAGAATTTCCCAAAGCCTGAATGACAAATGGCACCTCTATTTTATTATTAGAACAAGTATAAAATGAGCAATGACTACACTATAGATCATTTTAGTGCCACCAAACTTGTAGGATACAAAAAATAACCTCATCTGGATCATACTACAACTCTTACTTTGGGAATATAGGCCAAACTGTCTTCTTGGAGCTTTTTTCTTTTTTTATTATAGGCATAAAATAGCCAATAATTACACGATAGATCATTGTAGTGCCTCCAAACTTGTAGCACACATGGATAACATCATCTAGTTCAGACTACAACTCTTACTTTGGGAATATGTGCTAAACTCTATTTTTTCAGATTTTTTCATTTTTTTTATAAGCAGGCCAGGTGTGCAATCACTGTAACAGGAACCACAGCACTGAGCATTGTGTGCACTGCACAAAGTATACCTGTCACAAATGCAGGAAGGACTCACCTTGGGTTTGTAAAAACTGCTAAATGGGACAATTGTAGCGTCATATGTAGAGCTTTTCCTTGGGTGATATGAATGTTACTGCTATACTGAAATCAAACTGTTTGTCATTCTCTAAGCTGAAATGTTGAGTGACATGAAAAGGCGAGAACAGACAAAATACAATTATTCTCTAAGTTTCTTTCATATAGTGAGCTTTGCAATATAAATGAGTCTGTTGGTGAATGGACAATATAAATAGGTTCTGCCTTGCCTTGTTGGAAAAGCATGATTATGACCTGTTCTCAGCTCAGGAACTAGGAAGCGTACGATATCTGGTTGTTTAATAGGTTTGCCTAGATAAAAGATTTTAGATATGACTTATCAAGATATTCCTGCAAAAAGGTCTGATGTTGCAGGGGAAGGTAATGAAAAGTGTTTGGAGCATGCTCTTGCTCTGATGCCAGTTTGTTTCAGCCTTTATCCAGTCTCCTGTAGAAGGGCTGGTCATATCACAGATTATTTTCATTACAACAAGGACAGTTAGCAAGGTAGAGTGAATACACAAACTTGGAGAGGGGAGGGGGGCTTGCAGAAAAAAACTGGAATTCTCTGGGACTTCTAGTATTAACTAAACTTTCAGTGTTACTAGTAAAGAATTGTAGTTACACGTTTTGACCACAAGAGGGCAAAACTGTTCTTGGTAGAATTTGTTTATAAAGGAATTAAAGCCTTGTGTCATAAAATTAGGTTGTATATACATTTATATAGATGAAAAATATTTAACAGTGCACATAACTGAGTTTCTTTTATATTTTTCTATATTAACTATGAATTACCCTGTATAATTAAAAATGATCTGTTTTTCTCTATAGCTGTCTTTACATTTATATCAGATATAGTTTTTTCTTGTGGTGTGTTTTTATGACCCAAACCTTTTGTGCTCTTTGCAAACATTTGCAAAAACATTTCTTCATAGAATATCTTTATTAAAATGATTAAATTGAAGTCTTTACAAAATTGAATTGAATATATTTATATAGCTGAAAATATTTAAATGTGCATATATCTGAGTTTTTAATATTTCTCTACATCAGTGGTCAACAACCTTTTAAATGATTAGATTCATGGTCATAAGGAGAGCTAATGACCTATGAACTGGAGTCAGACTTTACCTAAACTTCATGAATAAAAAACGTTTTTATTGTGTCTTTTAATTTGTAGTTTTCTACTAGTGTCAAAAGACCCTGAGGGCACCTCATGTGGTCCTTGATGGGCCCTTGGTGCCCACGTTCGCTGCGTTGGCGACAATGGTTCTAGACAGTCTGTTCCTGATGAAGCAAAGCAGGCCCAGAACATAAAACTGCCTCCTTCATGTTTTACAGCTGAGAAAGGGTTCTTTTGTTGATGTTCTTCATTTTTATAATCTGTGAACATAGAGCTGATGTGCCTTGATAAGAAGTTTAATTGTTGTCCCATCTGTTATTCTTGAAGAAGCGCTGTGCAACATGCAGGTTGGCAAACTCCAGTCTACCTCTCAAAAAAAGATGTCGTCCTTGGCCGTCTTCCATTCAGCCCACTTTGGATCAAACAAAGATGGATGTTGATCTGACACTGATGTTCCTGGTGCTTGAAACTCACCTTTAATCTCTTGATTTTTTTCTGGGATCTTTGTGTCACCATTCCTTTTATCCGTCTCTTTGATTCGCCATTAATTTTCCTCCTGCAGCCATGCAGAAGGAACATTTCTGAGTAATCTGTGCAACTGTAGGCAAAGAAACATCAAGCTGCTTGGAGACTTTACCTTTAATCTCCAGAGACAACTCTTTGCCTCACTTCCTCTGGTCCAGGTTGAGTGTGGTACACACCA
>NW_015154711.1:2966-4414 GCF_000732505.1 Cyprinodon variegatus | reverse complement strand
CTGTCATCGACTGAGGCTAAATAAGACTGAACTTTGAACCGCAAATATACAGTTAGATTGAATTAAAGAGTACGATCCACTTTACCTTTGTCTTCATTTAGTTTTCATATTTGTTCCAAACAATTAAAAGCATTAAATTGAAATCTTTGTTTTTCTGAATATAATAAGAGGATTTTTCCAGTTTTCTGCTGATTAACATCTTTCAGTTTGCTGTTGATGCTGCTGGTAGAAACACAGTGAATATTATCAGCTGTACTCACCGCTGTTTGAGTCGGTTGATGAGGAAGACAGAAGAAACTCTGACAGAGACGGAGAAACTAGTCTGGACTGAAGCTCTGATGTTGTTCTCAGCCTTTATGTTTCTGTAAAGTGACAATAAAACTTATCTCTCCAGCGTTGCTCCTCCTCTAACTGCTCCTATTGTTCTCTTTGTTTCCTCCTTCAGATTCAGACTAATATTTCAGACCCTTTTCCACTTAAAGCTCCAGGGTGTGTTTAACCCTGGTAACGGGAACCCAGAGGATTCATCAGGCTGCTGCTCTCTTTGCTCTGAAAGGACCTGGAACATTTATTTAAATCAGTCTGAGAAAAACTGCACTACTCCTTCAATCCAGGAGAGGGCAGTAATCAGAACAAAACAGGTTTTATTATTACTATCTTAGTTACAGTAAACACACATTCCAATTCAAATAAGAAAATTTGAATCTGAACACATTAAGTAAACTTAGCAGAGAGTTTTACAGTTAACAAAATCAGTTGTCCTTGAACAGGAGATAATTATTTCAACTTGATTAAAAAAGAAAAAGTAATAATTGAATTCAGTAATATGTTTACCAAAAGAAAGAGTACATTGTAATATGTATTTAAAACTACAAACAGTGAGTTTTAAATAATAATTACTATTATTTTGTGATTGCTCAAAATGTGTCCCACATATTTGTCACCCCCGTCAGATATTTATAAAAAGCAATAAAATCAGGCAACTAAAAGGTCAACTACATTCCTGATGACTCCATTTTCAAATCTTCAGCTCTACTACATGCTTCTAGTTTGCTCAAACTCCTGTAAGTTTGCTATTTTCTCTTTAATTTGTTCATATCTTTGGACACTGCTAATGTCACAACTTGTGATGGTGAGATGAAGCCTCATTAGGCATTGAACCATTTCTAGGGTGACCAAACGTCCGTATTTCCCGGGACATATCCGTATTTCACGTCCTGTCCCGGGCGTCCCGGGTTTTTTTTAGAAATTGAGGAAATGTCCTGATTTCACTGCGCACGACGCTCCGTGTGACGTAATCCCTGAGCCGCGTCAGTGCGGGCAGCCCTGTTCTTAATCAGAGGCTCTGTTCAAAAACCTGGGCTGCATCCTTCAAGGACTCGGTTTACCTAGACTGGATCCTTTGAAGTCCTTGAAAATAAGGAGGCCGGTAGAGTTCTGTCTGTAAA
>NW_015154711.1:0-1632 GCF_000732505.1 Cyprinodon variegatus | reverse complement strand
GTCACCCTAACCATTTCGCCAAATTTCTTCAGTGATCCCCACAGTTCATGAGGCTTCATGGGAACATGTCACCACCTACTGGTGGGGTGCAGAACTACAGTTGGTAATAAAATCTGGGATTTTTTTGCTATTGTTTTTCTTTTTTTCCCCTTTTAGGTCCCTTTGAAATGGTTAATGGTTGGTGTGTATAATAAAATCTTTTGTAATTTTTTTTAAGTGTAAAATTTTTTAGAAAAATAATTTAAGGTGCACAGTTTTTCTACCCTTTTTTGTGAAATAAACCCAAGCAGACAGTGAAAGTGTTTGTGCAAATTGGGCAATGATAAGCAAAATTAAAGGTGTTTGTCATTTTTATTCAAACATGATAGTTTTTCCACGTTTTTTGGTTTTAATCAGGTTGGAAGTTGTGTTGTTCTTATTTCTCTTCTATTATATACTCATTTATCCTATTTACTCATTATACAAGTTTTTACTCAGTCTGTTTCACTTTCAAGGCCACACTATTCTCTGCAGGATGGTGTTTGTAGACCAGACATAGCTTCTTCCCATAACAAACCACGTTCTTTGTCAAGGTTTATTCATAACATGTTACTGTTTAACCAAAGTGTGTAATTTGTATTGACTCTGACTACTTTCCATTGTTGTAAGAAAGGGGGAATGAACGCTGCTCTAGCAGAACAGGGCAGAATGCTGTGCCATAAGGGCTGTATGATGACCTTTCTCTCTTTGCAAAGATATGAACAAATGTGCCGACTGAGTGAAATCCATCTATCTCCGTTTATTTAACTAGGGTGAATAGTTGAATACTTTTTTCCCACGACAATTTGGCGTTGTCGGCAGGATTCTCTTTAACTAATTTTTTTTCTCAGGACAGCGATTGTCAGAAGTGTCAGGTACCACCTGGAGGAAGCCGTCTTCCAGCCTCAATACCCCGTTTAGCAGGTTAAGGGAGTTAGGACTTCTGGCATCGAGGTCCCTGGAGGTCAGCGGGAGGATCAAAACAAAACATTTCTTTTTGAGACGGTGAGATGAAACTTTTGTCGGCACAGTTTAAATTAAATTTCAAAAACGAAATAGCAAAAAAAACAGGTTGTTAACAGATTAAAAGATTATTAGAAATCAAATACTGGAAAATTAGCTCAAACAAAGTCCTCTTCTTCTCCATTAAAATAATCAAATAAATAAATGTAATTTAGCAAAAAACTAAATAAAAAAATTAATAGTTTAATAATTTTAATGCACTAAAATTAGTATAATACTAAAAAATATACATATAAAATAAAAGATAACTTTTCTTTTGGGGACACGAAAGGCAATTCCGTTTTTTTTTCCACCTGTGAACCAAAAGACCTCGCATAGAAACGTGAGGCTCTTTCTAAGCACTGAGAGGAAGGTTGTAGGTGCCACCAGAAGGTACTTAATTTTACTGAGACGTCAGTAATCTAGAGTGGGATCCCCCCAAGTTATCCACGTCGGCATCGGGGATTGGTGTGCTTATTGGAAACCGGTAAATAACCTGTAGATAATGGGACAGATTTTGCAGTTCTAGGGCAGTAGAACAAAGGCAAGGTTCCAGGGAATTGTAAACTCCCCAAGAACAAAAATTTTTGATTTAATGTTGCAATAGAAAAT
>NW_015154710.1:3796-4417 GCF_000732505.1 Cyprinodon variegatus | reverse complement strand
AATGTTATATTAATCAAGGTAAATCTACATTTTAGAAAATTTCCTGCTTAGGTTTTGTTTGATAGCTCATTTCCTTTAGAAAAAATAGTCATCATCACAATTTCTTTACCTATCTCTGAAAAAATCTGCAGGTTGAAAATATATTTTACAGCACCATGAAATTATTGCTAAATATGTTAAGATAAGAGTTTTCGCAAGTTTTCTGTTTGTCAGCAAAAGGTTTATTTAAAAATATAACTATAATGACAAAGTGACACTAGAAAAAAACAAAACAAAAGGGAAATTAATTTCTAAGGTTTTGTCTTCTCTCTTGGAAAGCAGCGTATTTAATGAATGGGAAAAAAGTCTCACTTTAAAAACCATTACATTCATATAAAAGTTTATTAAGTACAGGTATAAAAATGTGCATACAAAAGTAATTGCTTGCTTTGACAGATGGACCTTGCAATCATAATACCAAATGGGCTAAATTACAACAACAACAAAAACAGCCTCTTATGGAAACCCTCATTATTCTCCTTGCAGAAGAATTATCATTTGATTCCAGTTCATTGACCATGTAGGACACAAAGAGATCATGGGCAGCTAAACAACTATACAGTAACCATCTGCCTCCTTCTA
>NW_015154710.1:0-1281 GCF_000732505.1 Cyprinodon variegatus | reverse complement strand
CACACTGCTCCATGGGAGCTGCACAGTGGCAGCCCACTGCTCCCCAAAGGGGATAGGTTAACTGCAGAGAGTTAATTTATCCATTGTGAGATCAATAAAGTTTAATTATTATCTCTTACATTTCTAAATAAGTGGTCCTCATAAATGTCAATCATTCTAGTGATATGTTTACGTAAGGCCATCTTACCTGCTAGTTATCATTTTCTGCGCATGTGCACTGTCAGGCGTATATCTATGGTGAGCTACGGTTTCAGACAGTCATTGCACCTCTCCTCGCAAAGCCTTATGGGATTTGCTATCACTGTAATTGTGGTACTAAAACTACTTATTTCTATCCTTAACTCACTAATGAATGCTAATACACATCTTTAAAAATGTTTTCAGAATTTTGTGAGACAATTGTTATGCTTTTTACATTTTCTTTCATTAAACTGCTTCTCTGACGTCATCATTAAACATGCTCAGAGCAGTCCGGCAAAATATGATTAAACCATGTTTATCTGCATTTTAATTGTTTCTTTAGATTAAGCACTATATACCATAAGGTTAAACCCAAACAAAAACATAAAACTCAAAAAGTCTAGATTTATCTTTAAATCCAAAGCTGAAAAAGTTATCAGAATCAGAAATACTTTAATAATCCCAGAGGGAAATTACTTTTGTTTAACGGAGGAGTTATGTTGCCAACGGAGCAAACAGCCGTGATCATCTGTCCGATCAGTCGGTTAACTGAGTTTGCTATAAAGTCCTCTATATAGTCTATATAGTGATTGAGGAATTTAGGGGTTAGAGTGGACGTTCGGATACAGTAAGCTTGTATGAGCTATTAAAACAGCCACTTTTAAACAGAGCGTGCATGAGGAGAAATGGGCTAGCGCATGCTCTCGCAAACGTTTATTAGGCGTTGCCTCTCGGGAGCGGGTACAGGGTTGTGAATGTGCATTTTTTTTTAAGTTGAGAGAGTGGGTGTTTTAAAAAATTTGCGCAAATCCTCCACAATACATTTAATCTTATCTGCTTTCAATTTGGAGGGATAAAACCACGCATTTTAAACCGATTTTATTGGAAATTGTCATGAAAGGTTGCATGTGAGAGATCTATTATCTATGATGTGCACCTATTATGCACATATGCATATGCACAAATATAGCCTTAATGGAAGATTAGCAAGAAGAAATATGTTGGAGGAAAACCACATGAAATCTGGTTACAGATGACCAAAAGCAAACACATGGAGGAAGGTACAGTACTCTGATCTGGTGCTACCCAAACAGTTAGGAC
>NW_015154709.1:2880-4417 GCF_000732505.1 Cyprinodon variegatus | reverse complement strand
GGAGGACCTCTCTCACCAAAGCAGAGAACAGGGGAACTCGCTGAGGTGAGGCTGGATGGCAGGGCACCGCTGAACCAAAACCCAACTGGACTAACTGAACACATGGCCGCCATTATCCTCCAAAGCCGTTGTCGTGCAAAGTTAGTTATCCCTGCGAGAATTTGTATCCCCTCACTAGGAGCACACACAGACTAAAAAGAGCTGATGGCATTCAGTCCACCTCAAACATGAAACTACATATGAAACTTCAGATGTTTTCTTCTTATGAAAGATGAGTGATGTCATTTTATTCTTCCCTTCACATGTTATACCAGAATATCGGCAGTGATATTGATAAAAGAAAACATGAGCGTTTGCATCCAAACAGGACGCTGACAGCAGTGTCTCCTCCTTTCTCTGAAAGCCAATGGCTCCTTGTTCGTTTCAACATGTTCCTTAAAAAATTATCTCATTGTTTCACGGTGTCTAAATGTTCTCATCTCATTGAAAAGCTGTCTGTTCCTGCCATGATTAGTCCCCCCTTGTAATTTAACAACACAAATGTCTAACACCTCTAAAGTTTCAGGAGTACTTTGTCATCATAAGACATGTTTGTAAGCCTAAAATGAAAAAGGTGGGACCCTGTGTGTCTGATTTAGACAGACGGAACAGATTATAGCAGGGACAGACAGCCTGATAGAATCTACAGCAAACACTATTGTTGATGAAGTTCAAGCCTAGTGTCTAATCATTATCTGAAGAATGTGTTTATTCCTATACTGGATGTGTAGAGTAGATGGGGATACCTGTTCTGGCAATATGGAATGAAATAAAAAGCCTGATGTTGGAACAAACACTGTTTTTTAAGGAAAGGTCACCATACAGAACTTATCAGTCAATATAAAACACAAAGATAGATTTAATAACTAAATTTGATAAAGGATAAAGAAATATTCCCAATGAGTGTAGCTTATAATATGTACATGTACTCTCCATTTATTGTTTATTTTTATTACAAGAATATGGTTGACAACAGTTTTCAATGAGATGAGAACATTTAGACATTGTGACACAATGAGATTATTTTTTAAGGAACATGTTAAAACTAACAAGGAGCCTTGAGCTGGGAGGAAGTGAAGTGATCTCCATTCAGGGAGTCACAGCAGTGGCATATGGTCATTTGGTGCATGGCGCGTGTTTCGAAGTCGCTTGTGGAGAAATGTCATGGGCCGTGAGTAGGGCTGCAACAACGATTCGATAAAATCGATAAAAATCGACTTTTAAAAGCGTTGGCAACGAATTTCATCATCGATTAGTTGTGTCGCGCGATTAATGCGTCATCCGCCGCCGTCGTCATCACTGCCACTTAATTGAAACAGGGGAAGAAAAAAAATACGGCAGAGCGAGCCAGCGCCGCAGGTGAGCAAAGGCTGTTTTCAAAAGGCAGAAACGTCAACTCTTCTAATGACCGATACCGCAAACTGCGTCTCAATTCGCAGACAGCCTGCGCTTTGTAAAGCGAAAAAACATGCAACTTTTGTAAAAACAAATTAACATG
>NW_015154709.1:0-1907 GCF_000732505.1 Cyprinodon variegatus | reverse complement strand
TAATATAAAAGAATTTTTATGTCCGATTCATCAATTAATCAAAGAAATAATCGGCCGATTCATCGATTTGTAAAATAATCGTTAGTTGCAGCCCTAGCCGTGAGTAGTGAGGAAACAGGAAGCGATTTTTGTGGAATGGAAGAGGGAAATAGTGACAATGAAGAAGGTTGGAAGATATCAACGTCAAAAATGAGAAAAAAGCGAAAAAAACAGAGATCAGTTGAAGGGGATTCCAGTTCAGAACATTCAAGTGATGATCAATCCATACATTTCACAGCACAACAAAATTCATACAAAGTCATATTCAAACTCGTTAATCAGGCAGACTCTTTTACAAATTGGAATCTGGTTCACTTAACAAAAACCATAAATAAACTTGTTGGAGAAGTCAGAGGTGCCAGAATCCTGTACAGTTGAGACCTGCTAATTAACTGCAGAGACAGCGCCCAGCAAGGCAAAGCCATACAAATCAACAAAATTGACAGGATAAGAGTTCAGTGCAGCTTAATGGAGAACAAAAAGATCAGCAGGAAAGTCATTGGAGGAGTTCCTCTAAGAGTTTCTGAAAAAGAAATTCTAGAAAACATAAGCGGTGCAAAAGTAAAAGAAGTAAAATGGTTAAAAACAACAAGAAACGCTAATTAAATTCGAGAAAGAGCAATTACCCAGTAAAGTATTCATTGGTCACATTAGCTATAATGTTAACATTTACAATCCTCCACCTTTGAGATGCTTTAAACGCCAAAAATTCAGACACATAGCAGTAGTTTGTAAAGGAAAACAGAGGTGTGAAAGGTGTGCAGGAGAGCATGAGTATGGAAAATGTGGAAAAGAAGCTCAAATAAAATGCTGTAACTGTGGTGGAGAACATACTGCTGCTTATCGTGGCTGTGAAGCAAGCAAAAGGTTTGAGGAAATAAAAAAATGTAAATTTGAGCTTGGAATAACTTACGCTGAGGCTGCAAAAAGGATCCCATCTCAGTTAGAAAAAAACAAACCAACAGTTCAACACATGGCAAATTCCAAACCTCTGGAGAAATGTCCCAAAATTGAAAAAGATTCACTAATTGTAAAAAAAAAAAAAAGATTTTGTTCTATTCATGATGGAAGTGATCAACTGTACTGCACAGACGACAAGAAAAACCGAAAAAATCAAAATAATAGTTAAAACTGCAGAAAAATATCTGGAAGTGAAAGATTTAAACTGGGAAATGGTTGAAAACATGATGGGAGGACCGATGGGACCATCAGAAACTGGCAAAGTGACGATGACTTAAAGTTAAATTAAAATTATAAGGGCAAATGTGATTAAGTATTTTTTATGTTAGTTTAGGTTTGTTTTTTTTTCTCTGGGGTGAATCATTTCCTGTTCATGTTTTTTTAATCAATATCACTGCCGATATTCTGCTATAACATGTGAAGGGAAGAATAAAATATCTTCATAAATATAAAACATCTGAAGTTTCATGTTTAGTAGGTTGGATTGAGGCAGACTGAACTCCATCGGCTCTTTTTTAGTCTGTGCACACTCCTAGTGAGGGGATACAAATTCTATCAGGGATAAATAACTTTGCACGACACCGCCATTAACCTCCAAAGCCGCTGTCATCCTCCTCCAACTCGGCCATGTGATCACTACACTACATAAGGCAAGCCTAAAGGACCAAACTGGATCCTTTTACCAGGCGTTTGGTTGAAAATCCATGAAAAATGTCTTCTGAAAGTCCCGCTGTGCTGCCCTCGCAGTGCAAGTGCCGATGCAAGGCTAGACAGCCAGATAACGGTTAGCTAGAAGCCCTCCAAAAAACCACAATGCTTGACGTTTCCAGTCCTTTAATGAAGTCCTCATTCCACAACTACTGTAAAACTGAAGAACACAAGAATAAGGCAAACTTTACTCAGTTACA
>NW_015154708.1:3212-4418 GCF_000732505.1 Cyprinodon variegatus | reverse complement strand
ATATAGGAACATCTCCACATCCTGTCACCTGAATGTATTGCTTGGACAAGAATTAAGCAATGTCATGAGCAATTTACAGCCCAATATTGGAGCTCTTCAGGCACAGGTTGGTTCACTTGAGGTTCAGCCGGAGGTAAGTGTGCAGCAGCCAGAGCTCAGTGGTGCTGCGCAAGAGCCTCAGCTGAGTGATGTGGTGCAGGAAGCTCAGGCTCCCGGGTTCCTCTGGTTCTCTCTGAGTCAGTTTCTCCGGCCCTGGACACAGGGCTTCCCCGCCGATCTCTTGGTTACTCCCGCTGTTCTGGATCCCCGGATTCCCCGGTGCTGCTCGGTCCCACTCCTGCCCCCGCTCTCTGGTTTCCCGGACTCCTGTCACCATCTTCAGGCAAGAGCTGAGTCCACACAGTATTCCTCCTCGGTCGGATTGTCTGCGCTCTGTGGTAGGCTCACGTCCCTCTGTATTTTTCCCCACTTGGTCTTCACCTTTTGGGCTTAACATTTTTCCTTCTCCTTAGACTGATCCGGTTCCCTGGTTTGGCGCCCCCGCTCGAGCTCATTAGTCCTGAGGTCCTATGTTTGTATTTAGTTAAATAAACCTTTGAATCTAGACCTGATCTTTTTCCGAGTGTTTTCTGCAGTGTTGTAGTACTCGAGATTGGTCTTGGTCTTGAGACCGGTCTCGAGACCATTTTTTGATGGTCTCTGTCTCGTCTCGGACTTGACCGCATTTGGTCTCGGTCTTGTCTCGGTCTCGGACGCTGAGGACTCTGCATTTTATTTCAAGACCGGTCAAGACCACAACTGTGGAAATAACGCTAATCATCGGAATATTATGAGTTTCTTTAAGATCCTTCTTTTTATTGGATGCTTGGATTAAAATCCAAGCAATAACCTTTTGTTTTTGTTTTTTACCGCTGTCCCGCCCACCCCCTTTCACCTGCGCGCTAGCTGCAGCACTTCCATTGATAGTCACAAGTGGTTGTGTGAGAACGGGATAAGATGTCAGCCAAATCATCAGTTATAAAACTCGGCTATTTAAATCACAAAGAATATATTTGTAAAGCAACATTGAGAAAAAAGTATACAGCGCAATGCAAGTTCTGCAGTGCTTTACTATCAGAGACGGTAGGGACTACGTCCAACTTTTATCGACACCTTGAAAGAAAGCACAAAGAAAGGTAAGCTACGTGTAAAAGTGATGTTAGGAAA
>NW_015154708.1:0-2360 GCF_000732505.1 Cyprinodon variegatus | reverse complement strand
TCCCTCGGTCTTGGTCTTGACTTGGTCTCGGACCCTAAAAGTCTTGGTCTTGTCTCGGTCTCGTTACACTCTGGTCTTGGTCTTGACATGGTCTCGACTTCCCTCGGTCTTGGTCTTGACTTGGTCTCGGACCCTAAAAGTCTTGGTCTTGTCTCGGTCTCGTTACACTCTGGTCTTGGTCTTGACATGGTCTCGACTTCCCTCGGTCTTGGTCTTGACTTGGTCTCGGACCCTAAAAGTCTTGGTCTTGTCTCGGTCTCGTTACACTCTGGTCTTGGTCTTGTCTTGGTCTCTGGTTAGGTGGTCTTGACCACAACACTGGTTTTCTGCGTGTGGGCCAGACACCTTAAGGCAAACATGACAGAAGAACACTCTCACCAGACTGACCCAGCAGATGCACTTGGTAGGGTGTTAACAGCCCAATAGGACCAGATTGGGGGGTTAGAATCCACAGTTCTTGGGTTACAAAGTCAGTTGCAGGGTTTTGCAGCCCAGATTGACCAACTAACAGGTATGTTGAATGCAAATCTTCAGCCTGTTGCATCCGCGTCTCCCAGTGCCACCACCTCAGTGTCATCGCCTATCCCTGAAGCCTCCTCACCTAATCCGGAGAAGTTCTCAGGTGACAGTGGAGAATGTGGGGGATTTCTGTGTTCTGTGTTCAGTGTTCCCTAGTATTTAATCAATCCCCTTGGTTATATGTTCAGGATGATGCAAGTATTTCCTTTATTTATGGGTTAAACAAGGAGGGCTCTTCCTTGTTTAACTTATAAAACCAAGCCACTTGAACTCGTGGTTTCTGGTAATCACAGGGAGTATGTTTGCTTTATAGTTTTTCCTGTTAAGCACGCTCCCATTGTTTTAGGTTTTCCCTGGCTACAACAGCATAATCCGCACATTAAATGGGCCGATCGGCGGGTTGAGACCTGGTCGCCCAGTTGCCTCGCTAACTGCTTACAGTCAGCAGTTCCTCCGTGTCTGGTGCCCGCGCAGTCATGTGCTCAGGTAGATCCTGAGATATTAGAACTGGTGCCAGAGCTCTATCATGACCTCCGGCAGGTCTTCAGTAAGACTCAAGCCAGCACGCTTCCGCCACATAGCCCGTACGATTGCGCAATCGACCTCCTGCCGGGTGCCCCGCTGCCGACCAGTCGCCCTTATAATATCTCTCAGGCTGTACGTCAGGCCCTTGAGAGGTATATTAAAGAGTCTTTAGCAGCAGGGTTTATCCGCGCGTCGTCCTCGCCACTTGGGGCAAGTTTTCTCTTTGTCTCTAAGAAAGATGGTTCCCTTTGCCCCTGTATCGACTATCGGGGTTTGAATGCTATTACGGCGAAGAACAAATATCCCCTCCCACTCCTCTCCTCAGCCCTCGAACCGATTCAGTCTGCCACTATTTTTACTAAGTTGGACTTGCGTAATGCTTACCACTTAGTGCGGATCCGCCGGGGAGATGAGTGGAAGACAGCTTTTAAGACGCCTCTGGGGCATTTTGAGTACCAAGTAATGCCCTTCGGCCTGTGCAATGCCCCTGCAGTCTTTCAAACCTTAGTCAACGATGTTCTCCATGACTTCCTCAATGTCTTCGTCCTTCTTTACATTGATGATATTCTCATTTACTCCTGCAACTACACAGAACACCAACATCATGTCCGTCTAGTCCTCCAACATCTCCTGGAGAACAAACTATTCGTCAAAGCGTAGAAATGTGAGTTCCACAGGTCCTCAGTGTCCTTCCTTGGCCTCATCCTGGAGGGGGGGCAGGTCCAATCTGACCCAGAGAACATCAAGGCAGTCCTCGACTGGCCGGTGCCTGAGACCAGAAAGGAATTACAGCGTTTTCTAGGTTTCGCCAATTTCTATAGGCGTTTTACCATCCCACATTTCATGTTTCCCAACTCAAGCCCGTTGTCACCAGTCCCTTGCTTACCTTGCTCCTATTCAAAGCCTGCTTTCTGTGTCTCCTAGGTGCCCTCCTTGTCCTCCACTCGTGCCTCTGAGTCTCCCCCTAGACGATTGTCTCCCGGGTTCCTCTGGTTCTCTCTGAGTCAGTTTCTCCGGCCCTGGACACAGGGCTTCCCCGCCGATCTCCTGGTTCCTCCCACTGTTCTGGATCCCCGGATTCCCCGGTGCTGCTCGGTCCCACTCCTGCCCCCGCTCTCTGGTTTCCTGTCACCATCTTCAGGCAAGAGCTGAGTCCACACAGTATTCCTTCCTGGTCGGATTGTCTGTGCTCTGTTTTAGGCTCACGTCCCTCTGTACTTTTCCCCACTTGGTCTTCACCTTTTGGGCTTAACATCTTTCCTTCCGTCATGATCGGTTCTCTAATGGAGACCCAAAGATGCAGAACACCACTGACG
>NW_015154707.1:3069-4423 GCF_000732505.1 Cyprinodon variegatus | reverse complement strand
CGACTTTATAGAAACACATCTTAACTACAACTCAAGAAAATTTGGACAGAATAAGTTGAAGCATGTTTGTTGCACAAAGGTTTTAGTGGGCTGTGTGTGAGGCGAAAAATGTGATTTTAACACAGTGGTGCCAAAAGTGGCCAAAAGCATTTTTCCGCCCATAAAAGGGAATCTGGCCAGAATAATATACTTATTTACATTATTGGAGACCTTCTGCATAAGACAAAGATTTTACTCCTAAGATTTAGCCGTTGTTTCTTTGTATTTTACATTTGAGCAAACAATAATATCACCAAACTGATAGACGTAGTCGACTTTTATTGCCATTTCGTATACACAGCCTGCTGTCACACTCTGAAGCTGTGTGGTAACTTTTACATTTTTTATTTTCAAAATCAGTTGCACATTTAATAAATTTTCATTAGCCTGACTTTAAGTTAACTTTTTGCAGCGAACACATTTAGTTAACTTTATTTGTCAGGTTGTTTTTTTTGTCAAGATGCAATTAATTCATTTCTTTCTTCTTTGAGTTGCCAGTTTCCGTGGGATCTGCAGGTGGACGGCTGCAGTGAGCTCCAGCTTTTCTCCATTGGTTGCAGGCTAAGCAGCGGATCAAACCATTTGTAATGGGAAGGGAAATTTGTTTATCATTTGTTGAAATATTCTTAGTTTGGGTAATTTTGTTAATTAGTTAAATTTAAAAAAAGTATTTAGTGTCTGGCCAGTATTTATCCGTTTAATTAAGTTTATTTGTTTATTAGTTTGTTAGTCAGTTACCCCCCCTGTGTGTCAACAGCGGTCTGATCAGCCACTATTTAAGTTTCTCTCATGTCCTGTTTATTAGGTCAGTTTGTGTTTGAGTTCTTTATGTTAAAGCCTGAATTGAATTCTGTTTTGTTGACATCTGTTTTTGGGCCCAGTTTATCATTTTTTGAACATTTTTGGATTAAATTAAGTGATCAAATGTAAACAATGTGGGATAAAAAAAATAAAAAAAAACACATTGATGTGGAAGTTCAGAGCATTAAATATTTGGTGCAAATATGCAGAATTTTGGTTTGGTGTTATCAGTGTGATGCAGAGTCTGTGATGTGATTAAGATTTTTCTGAACAGTTCAGCAGTCTGATGGTGGTGAGGAAGAGGCTGCTTGGGGATCTGCATCGAATGCTGCGAAGCCTCTTAGATGCGGCCACTAGCTACGTTTACATGGACACAACTAATCGGATTGAAGGCCTGATCAGATCAAAAATGTTTCATGTAAACGTTTCAGGCTGGAGATTCTAATCCGATTCGGTCCGATCGGATCTAAATTTAATTCCGAAAGAGAGAGGTGGTTTTTGCCGATCGCCATTC
>NW_015154707.1:0-1018 GCF_000732505.1 Cyprinodon variegatus | reverse complement strand
GCCACCCTTGTCTCTTAAACCTAGAGACGCCCCTGCTGCTCGGTGATAAACTCTCCTTGAAGCTGGACTGAAGACATTCTCACTGCAAACACTCCCAGATTATCAGCCTCTCTGCAATGACTCCACACACAAGGTAAGCTAATGCTGCTAGCTGCCAGTGACGAAACTTCCGCTTCTTCTTCTTCTTCTGCTGAATGTCGGTTGGAGAGCAACTTTCGGTGCATTAGCGCCACCAACTGAAGTGGAGTGTGGATCGGGATTCAAATAACTACAAAAATAAAAATAAATAAATAAAACAATCTCAGTATTAAAGAATAATCCTCTAATTTAGAATCTTTAGAAAAAGATTCTAAATTAGAGGATTATTCTTTGCCTTATCTTTTTCTAAAAGGTCTTTAATGTTTAGTTGTAATTTGTTTGCTTGTAATCTACATACCAGTTCATTTCTCTGATGCAAAACAATAAAACATGATCCACTGATTCTTCATGAAAATAAAAATCTTATTTCCCTGTAGCGTGGTTCCCTAATTTAATTAAAGTTCTATTTAAACCTGTTTGGCCAAAGTAGAATCTTGATCTGATTATTTCTTCTTTTTTATTCCTGTTTTCCTCATACTGCCAACTTTTCTTTGAATACTATTCCACCATCTTCTAGTTCTTTCTTCTTCCAGCTAATTCTGCCATCTTGCTCTAACCTTTAGCTTAATTACTGATTTAATTTCACCTTTACTAAATGCTTCTATTATATCAATCTGGCTGCTTTTAGTAGCTGGTTTTGCTTATTTATTAGCATCTCATTACCTTTATTCTTATATGAGAAATAACCCGCCTGAAATAAACTATGTCGTGGGAAAAAAGTATTCAACTATTCATCCTAGTTAAATAAACGGAGATCGGTGGATTTCACTTAGTCGGCACATTTATTAATAATCTTTGCAAAGAGAGAACAGTCATCATGGCACAGCATTCTGCTCTGTTCTGATCTGGGCAGGGTTCGTTCCCCCCTAGTTACAACAAT
>NW_015154706.1:3964-4423 GCF_000732505.1 Cyprinodon variegatus | reverse complement strand
TAACTAACACTCTGGCCCCGGAGTGTTGTCCACAGCCCACTTAAGTACTGGTCCCCTGATGAGCAGATGAGATGCAGCTGGTGAAGTCAGCTCCAGCTTCAGGAGATCCAGTAAGCCCTCTGGTGGAGGAAGGTAGACAGCACCCCAGATCCCAACAGAAGAACAAACCATCAGGGAGGGATCCTCGGCGCCCTCTGGTGGGCAAGCCTCTGGATCCCAACAAATAGGACCTTCCCTTTTGGAGTTAATTGTGAATTTAATAAAAAATTGTAGTGAGTCAGTCTGTACTGATGCTGACTCGCTATTTAAGGGCTGAACAGTCCACTCGCACTACCCACTTGAGATGCTCCTTAATATAGCGGAGCTTAAGCAAGAATGCGCAAAATGAGGGTTACTGCTTAAGGGTAGTGTTTAGGGGCCAGTTTTGGACTGTTTTTTTGACTTCGACTGAGGTGGTAA
>NW_015154706.1:0-1138 GCF_000732505.1 Cyprinodon variegatus | reverse complement strand
TTAAGAAGACCATTGACATGCAACTTTAAAGTAAATGCACTTATCTGCTGACAACATCAGGTTTGATATGTGTCATGATTTTTAACCTTAAACATTTAACAACACTTTTTTTTTTTTTATAAAAATAGTAAGTAATAGTAATACATATTAATTTCATTTTATCTATGTTATGTTATTTGACATAACTGGGATATATTTTGTTAGGAAATGTAGGTACCGAAATAGGATAAGGCAGATGCAGCAAGGTGATTTTAAGATCTTTCTAGAGCTGAGGATCTCTGCTGATGGGTGTTGTCAAAGGTTCCAGTCTGCATACCTGTCCTCATTTTCCCTGATTCAGTATCTGAAGATGTAAGGACCTATCTGTGAAGCAGTGTTAAAGGGAACATTGCTTGACACTCAATGTAATTTTTCCTGATCTTATGATTACTTCTTGATTGAATGATTGACTTTATTGATGTCACAGTGGAGAAATTCACTTGCTACAGCAGCTCAAATAGTCAAAGGAGAAAAGAAGGTGTCAAAGGAAGAAAAAGGTGCATGGGATATATACAGTATATACAGTTCGTCCACATATGAAGGCTAAATATAAAGAAACAGGTTATTGTACAGAGTATTAAATAGTAATTGCACATTATACATGCACAACTTATTGCCATTGTAGTGTTGCATTGTAGAGTCTGTTTACAGCAGGGATGAATGACCTGCGGTAGCAATCCTTTTTATAAACAGGCTGTAAAAGTCTGGTGCAGAGGGTAGAAGGTCACTCCCAATTTCACTCCAAAGAACCTCAACCTCCTTAGGAGGTGGAGGCGGCTCTGGCCCTTCTTATACAGGGCGTCGGTGTTATGAGTCCAGTCCAGTTTTTTATTGACGTCAACACCCAGGTATTTGAAACTCTTTTCGTTTCAATTTCCTGCCCCTGGATGTTCACAGGGGAGTGAGGCAGGGTCTTCTCCTAAAGTCGATCACCATCTCTTTGGTCGTACTTGTTTTATGACACATGTGGTTCTTCTCACACCAGTCCACAAAGTTCATGTTGACCGATCGATACTACAGCTCGTTCCCCTCAGAAACACAGCCTACAATGTTCGAGTCCTCCGAGAGGTGCCCACTTAGCCTGTTGGTCCTAAGTGGG
>NW_015154705.1:0-4429 GCF_000732505.1 Cyprinodon variegatus | reverse complement strand
GCTCGGAGCTCGTCTGCCTGGCTGTGTGTTTCCTGGACGGGGCCGCCTGTGGAGCTGGTTGACAGTTGCCTTTTGTATCTATGCTTCTTTTCTATGTGTGCTTCTAACAGCCAGGCTTTTATGCTTGTTATTAGTGAAATAAATGTATAAAGACACATTATAGGTCTAAAACCTGACCTATAAATACTATATATGACATTTATAAATAAATATGTGACAACAGATTGTAAGGCTGAAGTAAATCACTCATCAGTGTTTTTAGGTCCTACAATCATCATCATGTTCGCTGCGGCTCCTCCGCCGTTCTTCTTTGCCTTTTTTTTTGCTGCTTAGTGGTGCCGTCCAACAGAGCTGTGCCCTAAAGGTTCTGCCACTGGATCAGAACCGCTTTCACACTCCTAGCTGATCATTGTGAGGGAACATCAGAACCTTTCAGAGAGATCAGAACAATAACTGGGTCAGGAAGAATCCAACTTCCTTCCTGTGACATCACTATTCAGCATAAAGCATCCTGGTTCTGTAGTCCAGTCCTCAGAGTTCCCGGTCCAATAGAACCCGATGAGAACCTGGCCCCATGCAGCGGTACCGTATGCTCCCTCAGTGTTTGCTCTCTGACCGCAGGGTATGGAACCAGATTCCTTCCTGACGTTATCCAGATCAGATCCAGATTGTCCAGCAGGGGGAGCTCACAGCTCTCTGATTGGCTGGCTGCCGTCTGAGGCGTGTTGGCGTTTGGTTGTCAATAAAGTTTTTAAATCAAATCAAAGAAAACCAGCGAGGAGGAGGGAGGGGGTGGTGGAGGGGGCGGGGCTACAGGTACTTGCCTGATTGGTTTAATTCACATCCGTTACTGACCTGAAATCAGTGAAGAGACGGTGAGAACAAAGTTTACCCTGACTGGCGACCGGCAGCTCCTCTGCCTTTATCACCTGCTTCCCTTTCAGCACCTGACATGATGAGGATGGCGAGGATGAAGGGGTTTCCTACCTGGGCGTCGATTATTTTCTGCTTGGCTTCGATCACCGCCTGCATCTCTGCGTGGTCCCTCTTCAGCTCCTCCTCCACCGCCATCAGCCTGCAGGAACAGAACCGCTGTGAGGTTCTGGGGTCACCCAGGTTCAGGTGGCGCTCAGCGGAGAGCCTACCTGCAGATGATGCTCTTCATCTGGCCGTCCTTCTCCTCCTGCTGCCTCCTCAGCCGCTCCTCGCTGTCCTCCAGCCGGTTCTTGTACTCCATCAGGAGCTTCTGCATCTGCTGCTCCTGAGCCAGCAGCCGCCGCTCGTACTCCTCCAGCCGCCGCCCGGACGCCCGCAGCCGCTCCTTCAGGCGGGAGATCTCCAGCTCGTACTGCAGAGGGATGGGAGATGGATCCGCTTTAAAACCGTCTCAGCGGCGGACAAAGACCCGGTTCTGATGCTCGGTACCTTCTCCGTGTTCCGGCCCTCCTCTCTGCTGGGTTCTCCTCCCGCCTCCTCCTCCTCGTACTGGCCGTTGTTCAGGACCCACGCCGCGGTCCTCTCCACCGGGGACATGGCCACCGCCTCCACTGGCGTTCCCACCTGCAGGCAGAGAGACGTCGTCACAGGCCTGCCTGAACCAATCAGGGAGCAGCGCTGCAGAGCCCTGCTTACCTGTGGCTGTTTAGCTGCGGCCCTAGAGGGCGGAGCCACGGTCTCCATGGCGCCTGTGGACGGCTGGCGGGTGGAGGGTGTGGGCTCAGTGTTGGCGCTGCTGCTGCTCCGTAGCGAGGCGCTCTGCGGCTGAGAGCGAGGCGTCCTGGCCCCGCCCCCTCCTCTGCTCTGCTGCTCCACCTTGATGATGTGGGCGGTGCCCGCGGTGGTGCTCTGGCGGGGGATGGCCACCGCCGTGGCTGCAGCCAGCGGCAGGTCTTGCGGCGGATGGCGGCGCGGCGTGGGGCAGTCCTCGCTCTGCGTGCTCCGCCTGCTGCCCACCTCGTCCAGACTGCTGTTGGACGCCAGGTGACCTTTGCCCCCCACCTGGCTGCCGAAGTCGTCCGAGTTGCTGTGGCTGTTGTGCGAGCTCTCCGTGCTCAGGTTCTCGGAGCTGGAGTCGTGCCTCAGCGACTGGGCGGAGCGGGTGGACAGGCTGTGGGCCGGGTTGCTCAGCTGGTACACGGGGTTCTGGAAGGACAGCGCCTGCAGCAGACGCTGCTCTCTGACCGAGGGGGGCAGGGGCCGCCTCGCCTGCGGCGCACTCTGCGGCTGACCGTCTCTGGGCGGGGCTTTGGACTGGTGCGGCGCCGGCTGGGGCGTCACCGGGTTGGAGTGGGGGTAAGTCAAAGGGGAGGGGCCGTGCCCGATAGACGCCTGCGAGCCCACCCTGCTGAGGCGAGGCGGGGCTTCGTGGGGCGTCGGGGGCCCCACTGGACCATGAAGGCTCTGAGAGTCCTGGAGGTCCACCAGAGAGACGCTGCGACCGTTCGGCAGCAGGCCGTCCTGATCAGAGAAACTGGCAGGAAGCTGCTGAGCCAGCAGGGGGCGCTGACTCCGACCGTAACCCTCCAGCAGCTCGCCGGCTGGAGACGGAAGGCTGCGGACGTCGCTGTGGCTGCAGGGGGGGTCACAGCAACACAGAAGTTAGAGAAGTAAACAACCATCAGAGAAAAACTAAAATATGATATGAAACCAATGAAAACATTTCTAAAGATAAACTGGCCTTAAACGCATGAACGGCTGATTGCAGTCTGAGGAAACGGAACGCCATCAGAACAAACTGCAGGTTTATTTAGTAAAAGGAACTTGGCCTGAATTATAGAGACACTTCCTGAATATTTTCTCTCAACAAGGGAGGGGAGATCAGGGGAAATAAAAGCAAGATGGCCGTCTAAATAAACGATGCCAGTGGTGACCAGACTCCATCATGGGGAGATGGAAGACACTAGTGAGTAAAGCGTGAAAACAAAGACCTCCATGATAACCAGGAGGATCATCAGGGATAAAACCCAAACATTTATATTATTATATATTTATATTCTGCTTCAATCGGAGGGCTTCATCAACTTTTACATTGAAATGAATTTAGGCTTAAAAAGAAACGTTTAAGATGAGCTTTAATCATTAAATTACACGGAAAAGCTGCTGGTAGCTGTTCACTGCATTTGCAGCAGAATATGAGGCAGCATCATCAGCATAGAAAGAAAATGGACCTTTAGCTTTTAATCTAAACAGTTAATAAATGTTAAAAAAGAAGGGGCCTTGGACTGAACCGTGTGGAACAACCCTGGATTCTGGAAGATGGGGAAGACAGAGCGTCCACCAGCTCACTATCACCATTACCGGTGGTTGTTTAACCATCAAAATTTATCACCATTTCCTGATCAACTGTATAAAAGGATCCTGGAGTTGAGGAGGAAGCTGCAAGAGAATATTTAAGTTTATTTTACGTCCTCAGACGGAGAGCTAGAGCTAGATACATACATTTATACTCCCAATACACACAGTCTCCCCTGGAACGCTCCCATTCCTACATAAAGAACTTTCTCTCGCACAAACATTTGGTTATTCCCAAGAAAAAAACACTTCAATTCATTAAGGACATAAATATCAGCCAGATAAACACTCATTATCTCTCATGACCTTCCCTTCACCCTTCCCTCCCCCACTCTTAACTCCCTACATAACTCCAGCATATAGACTTATAAACAATCACCCCTATTTAGCAATAGAAAAGCTACACTCAAAATATTTTATCTCACAGATAGGCCAAGGAAAAATATGCTTCCACAGGATTTAGACAAGTCAATAAAAATGCCTCACACTGTTAATTATCTACCTAACCTTTAGATGGAGAAGCAGTGGTAGCGCTATGCTCTGCTCTAAAGCTGGTAAGCAGTTCCAACACTCTGAGGTCTCAGACTCCAGTATTTTTGCAAACAGTCACTTTAGAAACTGGGCTGTAAGTTTATTTAGCTGCTTTCTCATGTCTGTAAACAGACAAGCAGAAGGACTGCAGCAGCTAATGGTTATTATGTTCATCCATTAATCTGTTGTTTATTTTTTCTATTACTAATCAGATATAAAAACGGCTCATTAAATATTTTAGACAGAATTTCAACCAGATGAAGTTAAAACATTTGAGGAATTCTGGACAGGACCTATTAAAATTGGAGAACACCCCTCCGCTCGTCCCTCAGTGAAGTCTAGAAGCACAAGATCTATATCCAGCCCTTCAGTAAAGATGCTGCTACATGGCTGCACATCTTATTTTGGCATTTGACCAATTAGATGAGCCCCTGAAAGATTTATTACCTACTGGAAATTAAGTTGAAACAAATGAAGAGGACAAAAAGGTAAAAAGCTCATTGAAAAGTTAAAAAGTTAATAACTCTAGTTAACAATTATATGTAGGTTTATAAACAAAAAAATGTAAGTTCCAGTATCAGCATTAATGCCTCTAAGGTTATATTGG
>NW_015154704.1:0-4449 GCF_000732505.1 Cyprinodon variegatus | reverse complement strand
TCCACTTATCTGGAACAAACTTCCAGAAAACTGTAAAAGTTCCTTTAAATCAAGACTAAAAACTCCTTTGTTTAGTATTGCCTTCGACTGTTCTAGTTAAACAGTTCAACTGAAACATCATTAGTTCAACTTTTTTATTTTCTTTAGTCCAACTGTTTTTCTTTTTTGTTTCTGCATTTTTATATAATTTTTTATCCTACTTGCTTTGATTCCGTTTTATTTTCCTGTATTTTAATCATGTAAAGCACTTTGCATTGTCTTGGTACTGAGTTGTGCTATACAAATAAATTTGCCTTGCCTAATTCAAGCCAATTAACCATAAAAAGTTATTCTAAGCCTTATTTTTCAGGGTTTAACAGTTCCCATTAATCAGTTTCATCAATATCTATGTTGTTATATCTTAAGAATTTCCTAGAACAGTGATGTTCTGGATTTAAATCCTCACCAGAAGACTTTAGCTGCAGGTCCTTCTTTCCTTTCCAAACCATTTAATGTCTGTCTATTGTGAAATAAAAGCCACTGGTGTCACAAAACTAGCTGTATTATTATTCATGGCTTTAAATAGATGGTCTGAGGGGGGGTGGGCAGAAAAAGTGGGAAGAATGAAAATAAGCTACTGTATTTAAATGAGAACCAAAGCTTTCTGTTGTGGTTCTGTTCCACAAACTCTCCAGGTCAGTTTTTGTTACCTTGGGTGGTTTTTCTTGTGGGCTGATGGTCTTCTGCCGCATCCGCTCCTCGATCTCCTGCTGACGAGCGCGCTGCTTACGTTCCTGCTCCTCCAGTTTGCGGAGGCGCTCCTGGTATTCGCGCTCCTCCTCCTCACGCCGTTCTTGTTCCAGCCGCTCACGCTCTTCGCGTTCTGTTTTGAAAGAACGACAGCTCGTTATTCACAGAAAGATGAAATGGAGTCTGTTTTATTGCGTCGCTCGCTGCTGATCCTGGTCAGCTCTCAGTGGATATGGAGGTCAAACCCGTTAGCGGCAGAGAATTGCTGCATGAGACAAACCCGGCATACACTGGGCCATTTTTTATCATTTTTTGACACGACTTTCCACATATGTGACAAGTGGGGGATGTCTTTCCTCTGAGATGTTCAGATTCCGCACACATGAAACAATAACGTAAGTTTCTTCTTCTATTAATGGCAACATTAGTGGTGGGCAATATATCAAATGTACTTGATGTATCTTGAGTTTCCCCACGCACAATAGTTAAAATGACTATCGCAACCATCGAGTACAAATTCGCATGACAAAATTAAGCCGTCTGCATCTATTTCACTGAGAGTTATTTTTCCCCACACACTTTGAATGCATCATAAATCCCTCCTCCAAACAGTTTTATTTTCTGCACACTACAGCAAATGGCAAACGAAGTATGGTGACAGCAGGTCGTTCAGCTGAGCAAATATATGGCAGTGGTTTGCGTCCTTTGAAGCAATCTGACTGGATGATCTGGTTGAACTGTAAAGTGCCTTAAGATGACTTGTGATGTGAATTGGCGCTGTATAAATAAACTGAATTGGTTTTCAAGCCGAGGACGTCGAACAAAAGGCGCTAATTTGTAAGATGTGCCGCAAAACCATTGCTGAAAAAGGTAGCAGTAAAAATTTATTCCACCACCTAAAAAGTCATCCGCTCCAAATTAAGAATGTTGTAAATCCTCCATGTCAGCTTCTCCCTGCACACCAATCAAAACGCTCAATAAATCAGCGTTGGCATCGCCGTTTGAAAAAGCAATCCCTTATGAGTAGGACTGGGTACCGAACATCGGTTCTTTTATGGCACCGACCGAAATGCTTCGGTTCTACAGAGTATCGAAACACGCCTCGTCTTTCGGTGCCAATTTTTGTTTAGGAAAATGTATTTTATGTTTCCCTCTTGTTTCAAAATGGTCTGATCAACCAGTGTATATATATGTTTTCCCTTGTGTGTCAGTTAGGTAGGTCTTTTCCTGCGTCAGGTTTGGATTATACTGATTTTTGTCATTCGTTTTCCTTGATGGGCCCAGACTTGTTTGAAGTTTGAACTTTATTTATGCTAAATAAATTTGTTACCATTTTTTCATCAATGACTTCCCTGTGCTGCTCTGATTTTTTTGGCTCGGTCCCTAACAACCCTTAACCGCTCCCCGGGCGCCCCAAGATGGCAGCCCACTGCTCCCCATGGGGATGCGTTAAATGCAGAGGTAAATTTCTCCAAAGTGAGATCAATAAAGTTCAGGCAATATTATTATTAACTAACCCTTCTTGAGCTGCTCCTCATGGATGCGCTGAGCCTCCTCCTCCTTCTGGCGGTAGTAAGCGTTACGGCGGTCTTCCTTGCGCTGCTTCTTCCTCTCTTCCAGGCGCTTTTTCCTCTCCTCAACCAAACGCTCCTCGAATGTCTTTAATTTCTCCTGTAAAACCCCAAATAAAGCCGTTTAAATACAGTCTTAAATACATGGGAACTCTGATTCCTCCACCAACTACTGCAAAGACTTCTACCTCGTAGATGAAGCTGCGGGCGGCTGTTATTTTAGCCAGGAAGCTCTCCTTGTCCTCCATCATCCTGGACATCCGCTTCTTATGCTCCAGAGCCTTTTCACGCTCGATCTTCAAGTTATTGATCTAAAAAAAGAAACGCAGCGCCGCTTAAGACTCTGAACATTCAGCTGGGGATTAACTTTTATTTGCTTACATACCCTCTCCTCCTCTTGGAGCTCCCACAACTCCATGTCTTTGACACGCTGCTCCTCATAAGCTTTCTTGATCAGAGGAATCTCCTCCAGGCGTTTTGCCCTCTCAAAGTAATCAATCTGTGGAGAAATAATCCTCAGTATCCTATTCAATGTAAATCTACTTCCACAGATCTAGACAGGAGCTTAAAGATCAACCTTCTTCTCCTGGTTCTTCAGACGCTCCTGAAGTTCCTTTTTCTCCTTCTCCAGCTGCTCCACCTGTTTAGCCATGATGAAATCTGGATCCAGCTCCTCCAGGTCCTGTGGTAAAATAGTAGAAAGTTATTTTTAATAAATCTGATTGTTTCTGTAAAATATTGAGTTAAATCGACTGAAATCTGGATGTTTTATGGGGTTGAATTTGACCTCGATGTCGATATCCTTGAAGGCTTTGGCTCCCAGTTCAGTTTTCTTGATCTGCTCCAGCCGTTCGCGGACCGTCTTCTTCTTGATCTGTTCGTGCTCCTGCATGATGCGCTCCTTCTCCCGCTCTTTGGCCTCCTGCCGCAGACGCTCCTCCTCGGCCTTGCGGACCTTCTGCAGCTCAGCCTCTCGCTGCTCCAGCTCCTCCTTCTCTCGCTGGATGTTCAGGCTTTCCAGGCGCTCCTTTCGCTCTTCGATGGTCTGTCTACGGGCCAGGATGCGCTGGTGATCCTTGCGAGCGTTTTTCAGGTACGCAGCGATAGCCTGCTGATTATGTTCGTCACGCTCTTGCTGGAGGGGAACAAAACAAATAAAAATTTTAAAAAGACTAATCATCTTCGGCAGCAACAAAAGCAAACATCTTTGTCACATTCATAATTACCATTTTAAACACAAACGGTACAATATTTTGTGAATATTTTATTTTATCCAACCCTGGGACCTCTTATAAAGGACGTCTCACTGTCCAGTGACAGATATAAATAATTATAAAGGACAAAAAAACAAAAACAAAAAAAAACAATGAAAGGTACAAATAAACATTTGAATCTCTACATAATAAAGGACAAATATTTATTGATGAGCTACTCCTGTATTTGTAATTCAAATAAATTATAATTTGATGAATAAATACATCAACCTAATCTGTGTTTGACCTTTTGCATCTATAATCCAACATGTTATGTAAAAATTTTATAGAAAAACGATATTAGCTTTGATTCAAGTTTTTTTAATTTTTATTTTCACTTTTTATTGAAAATATTTTTCCCCATACAAGTATACATACCGATTTTACAGTTTTTTTTTTTGTTTTTTGTTTTTTCCCAAACACAACATCCAACAGAATCTGTGCATATATTCTATACAAGTATTGAACTGTAAGCAAACTATTTACAGTCTGTAACTCTATAAGGGCACCCAAACCCACACTACTATTAAGCAAAGTCTGATCTCCATGGTGAAATAAAACATCGCCAGTTTTCCCAATAATTTTTACATTTTCCAGATTCAAATCTGATGGAAAAAAATCAGCCTTTCCATAATATAAATATTATATATAATTTCAACCCAATCTTCCCTTTTAGGAGCTTCTGCCTTCAGCCATGTCCTAGTAATGGCTTTTTTGCTTGCTACCAACATAATCCTATAGATATATTTATCAGCTGCTCTTGTTAATCTTTCCATCCCTCTCTCCATGTACCCACCCTCAGTACCTTATCCATACAACTCTTTAAATCCTGCCAATAGGGGACCATGTAGATACTAGGGCTGGGCGATAATTCAATAACGATATATATCGATCGA
>NW_015154703.1:0-4449 GCF_000732505.1 Cyprinodon variegatus | reverse complement strand
TTAACATACGTCACGCACTCCGTTGCTCTTATTGGTTGTAGGTCTATCCAATTGAGTGCAGAGGCATTTTTTTTCCTGGTTCGTTCGAAACACGCCCCATAATCACAGCTCTATGGAGCAGTATCAGACTCATATTCTGCCTAGAATTGAGTAGGACTACGTCAGGCTAGGTGTTACTATATTTGGGCAAAAATGGCCGTTCAGTGATCGCAACGAAAAATATTGTTTTTTTATTTTTACTAATTAATGCTAAATTCAATAAATCACAGCAAACATTTTAGTTTTATGCATAAATAATGAACCATTGGTTATTGCTTGCTGACCGGACTTTTCCTTTGAAGTACTGTGTGTTCAGTGGAGGAGGGAACTTTTCAGTTTTATGAGAAAAATCTATATTTCTAAGGTGTTTTTATGAATGAGTATTTAAATAAGAATTAGATACAAAACTCCCATTGGAAAGTCTATTTCACTTTAAGCTGTATGCAGCCACTTCTTTTCATTTTCAAATGCTCACCTGTAGAAATGAAATCCAATTATCAAAAAATCCACTTAATATATATGTATTCATTTCACAGGCAAGGGGGAAACAGTCAGGTTTGGAGCCACTTCCTGAGTAACTAGGGCTGAAACAATTAATCAGATTAATCCTGATTAATCGATTATTGAAATAATTGTCAATTAATTTAGTATTCAATTAATAGTTAACTGGAGTATAGAGACTCTAAGATATGCCTTTAGCTGAGAGAGCAACCTACTCAGAGAAGTAATTATACCAAAATTGTAAAAAAAAAAAAAAAAAAAAAAGGACAGACATTTTCAATCTGCTCTATCCAGAGCTCCTCAAGTTGAAAAGTTTTAGTTTCACCTGGTTTAAATTTGAAAAAAAAAGTCTTCTTTAAGGAACCTTTGGTTATCTGATTATTAATTGATTAATCGAAAAAATTATTAAAAATAATCGTTGTATACAGCATCTGCAGTATTAAAGTTAGTCCGGGCTCCAGCACCAGTAAGGCAAAAACACCACAAATTTGATGCAATATCTAAATCAACACAACAGAAATTTATATTATTTATAGTCTGATGTAAACTTATTTTAATTATTTTGTTCTATGTTCTGTATTTGTTTTGAAACATATTTTTGGTTGTTATGAGAACTTGGGTCAAACTATACACAGTATATCCTGTGTATGTCAATGTTCAGGGTTTTTTTTATATTCTGGCTGGTATATATCTAATATCTGCCAATATATTGGATATGGTTTTTGTAAAGCCCCAAATATTTACGTCAGTATCTGCCTTCAAAAGTCCATATCTTTTTCTTTTTTTTTTCTCAAAGCTATACGGCCAATTAGTTCATTTTCCTGTTCTGATTGCATCGTGGCAGACTATGTGCCCAGATTTAAATATATGTGAATATGATGCATGGTTTCCTATACACCAGCACTTCTACATGCAGAAAGATCCTGGTTTTTTTTTCATGCATACACAACAAAATTTAACCAGAAGTTTTTTCAAAAAGTCCCATTTAAGGAGAATTTATGCATTTACATAAACAGTACAAACCTGGCAAACATTTTCCATTTTTCTGGAGGAAATATTGTGTCCACACAGCTCCAGTCCCTCCTGCTCTAACCAGCAGTACATTTAGTAAAGATCATTTAAAACATTTAAGTTCAGCATCTGTTCATCATTGTTTTATTCAAACAGTAAAACAGAATCAACGTAAACTTGAATGTTGGAAGAATTTATTCGGAGTGAGAATTAAACTCATAATTTTATTAAATTTAGTGCTTGCTTTTTGAGCATATTTATACAAACCTCCTAATTATTTTTTTTATTATTTTTGAATTAATTAAACATGCCTTATTTAACTTAAACAACAAGTTAACTGTAATAAATATGTAGATTTTGACAATAAGATGCTCTTGGCTGACTCGTTGGCCATGGGTGCGTCTAACACTGCAACACCATGATTGAGGCTCTGTAATGAACCAGAGATAATACTAACAGTTGTTTGTTATTACTTTAATAACTACAGCTGCAAATGCAAACATCTCAGTTAGTATATCTAAATACATCAAATATAAGTGAGTAAAATGTTGGCATAATTAAGTATTTTATTTAAAATGAAGTCTAAATAGAGATGTAAAACTTGAAAGAAAGCAATTTATTGATAACCTGCATTTTTTTTTTTTGTCTTTCAAATTAAAAATATAGAGGTAACTGCTTCCCTGGTAACTTATTTGGGGTTTATAGTGTATTGTGTGTTAGCTAAGGGACTGCTCTGTTAAATATGAATGTAATACGTCCCCCACTCCGAATTAATGCAATAAAAAAAAGACCTTAGCTTTGATGTAGAAGCTTTGAAATGATTTCCTCACCTCTCTTACTCTTCAAATACTTCCATTTATTAAAAACGACCTCCACGCTGTGAATTAGGACAGCTTACAACCGTAAAAAACAATATAACAAGTTAACTAAGAGTTTTGGAATGTATTGGTTCTGGAGCCAAAATGAAAAATGAAGTTAGATCTGCATTTTTCAAATGATTATGAGAAACTGGTTGTGTTTCAAAGTACTGCCCTGCTGCAGCCGTCCTTTTCCTCTTGATGATTGCCCACACGGCAGCTGTAGCCGACTGTGTGAAGTTGTGATGTATAATGAAGGTACGTGTGAGCTGGCGAGGAGAGGCAGACAGCTCCAGATGTTTGAATAAAAGATAAGTGGGTCAGGTGTCCAGCTGATGTCTGATCACACGGCTACAAGACGAGGAAGATGAACTTTCCTCTAAACCGTAGAACAGATGGTTATAATTTGTTAATCCATTCTTGTTAGCCGACGGCCTTCGGTTGCAGCTAAGCCAAGCGCTGTGTAAATCCATTACATTGATGAAGCATTTAACTGCAGTCCATTAAAGGTCAAGAGGTCAAGACTGACGCTGAGTAACCTCTGAGTCAATGTCTCTCAGAGGAATCAGGAGGGTGGTATGATGGAGACCTTCATAGCTCTTCACACACCGTCTCATCCATCTCAATACCAAACATCCATCAGGCTTCACACCTCAGATGTATATCCCAGATCCAGCTGGCATGGATCATCGCCCCGATCCTGGTGTTTAACGACGCCCACCTTAAAAATCGATCATTAACGGTCCAGCTCGTCAATCACACCTGGATCATTAGAGTATAACTCTGACAGCACAGCCTTTGCTCAGGACACGTTTATTAATGCCTTATTAAGTCGAAGCGCAGTGGCCATAAACGCATCCATCTTCCTGTGGGTGATTCTATGATTTGTGCCCCCCAGAGCGCAGCCAAACAAAACAAAGAATATTTAGATTTAAAAGGAAAAAAAAACAATAAGAGCCATTATTTAAGGGTTGATCCTCAAGATTTTTATGGCCCTATATAGAGGTGCAATGTTGCATAGAAGTCGACATGTCATACATTTTAGATTCTGAATTTATTAATTTGTACTGTTGTATCTTGAGAAAGTTTAAAGTAGAGCATGAAAATGAGCAGGTAATTTATTGAGGACAACAAATTAAATCAAGTCGTTCATCAGCTGATTAAAATGTAAGACCACAGCCTTTAAAGTCAAACATCTGTGCAAAAATCTGGATTCCATGTCTTTGACTGCCTAGCATTTACACTGTGAAGATCTCTAGATGGTAAAGGCAAAAACGCTGAGAGTCTTTGAACGCTGTAAGATTGTTGAGCTGCATAAACAAGGCCTCTCACAATGCACTATCACTGCTGAGGTTAGATGCAAGAAAAGTCCTGAAAGGCCACGCCTCCTTCAACACAACAAAATTCCCCATTTGGACCATCAAGGTGTAACCTTGATGGTCTTGATTGCTTCCAAAATTACTGGCATGACACGGAGATGCCCCCTGAGATGTTTACAACACGGCGAGTGGAGGGGAGGCACCATCGTGACCGGACTGCTTTTCCCTTCAATAGAACGATGGAGCTCCAGGTTGTGCAGGGGTAACAATCACAATTCAGTTCAATTCAATTTGGTAGGTTGAATTTGTTCTGGTAGGAAACAAATTCAACATTTTACAAAAAACATACAGAAGGTTAAAGGTAAAAGTGCAGGATGTTCTTTTTCCGGGCGGATCATTAATATAAGTGGTCCTCCTAACTGTCACTCATTGTGGTGATATGTTTACGTGAGGCCTTCCTACATGCTCATCCCCTTTTTCATTTACAAGTGGCGAGTCTGACATAGTCTTCTTTTGGAAACTAAGCTTGTATGATCAATGCAAACAGCCACTTTTAAACAGAGTGTGCACGAGGAGAAATGGGCTGGTGCACGCTCTCACACACATTTAATAGGCATTCGCTCTCAGGAGCAGGTATAGAGTTGCCTCTTGAGACCATCCTGATCTCGCGAGCTTTCAAGGTTTCACTCGCAGATCAGTCTGGAGACTCTCCGTTAAAGAAA
>NW_015154702.1:3068-4450 GCF_000732505.1 Cyprinodon variegatus | reverse complement strand
GAATCTTGACCAGCACACAAGCATGCTTGGTGTGAGGGATTGCCTTCCAGTTAATGAGTCGACACAATCAACTGTTTTCCTTAGATAGAAAAGTTTCGACCAGATCATACAGTCAGATTGGTTAAAACTTTTCTATCTAAGGAAAACAGTTGATTGTGTCGACTCATTAACTGGAAGGCAATCCCTCACACCAAGCATGCTTGTGTGCTGGTCAAGATTCTCAGTCATCCAGGTCATAGTCTTTCCAAAAAAAGAAAATTAAAAACAATTCGCTGGACTTTGTTTCCAAGTTTGAAGACGTTTCACTTCCCATCGGGAAGCTTTTTCAACTCAAAATGTCAAGAACTGTGTTGAGTTTGTACAGGTGCCCATCAAAACATTGTTGTTGTTTTGAAAACATGCAAATTGAAACAACCGAAGGGGTCCACCCCTTTGGAATAGGGGTCGTTTGGCTTCGTTTTTTAGCCTGCAATTTAGACACTTAGAGGGGCACTTGCTGGTCCGAGGCCCAAGGCGGTTGTCTACTTTGCCTGTATGGTAATTCCACCCCTGCTGTCATTTTATATACATAATAGATCTCTCCCCCTGTAGTTTAACACACTGATTCCTGTAAGATATTATTCTGTCGTCCAAAATTTGATTATTTTACATACATTACAAGCAGCTACACACATAAGAATGCATGTTTTTTATTGTAAACATATTGACTTATCCTGCAATCTTCTCAAGCATCCAAAGGTATTCATATTCAGATTTATATACATTGCATAAAACTCTGCTTGACATTTAGCATCCATCCTCCAGATGCTCTCTGACCTTTATCCTTACACAGTCTAATGTCACAGTTTACACGCCTGTTGGTTACAATGTATTGCAATCCCCCGGGTTCAATAACCTATTAAAAAGGTTGAGAATTCCATTTTTTTATTTCTGATAAAACCCAAATACCGGTCCTGTTGTTTTTGTGGTAGACAAAGAGAGAAGGCTTGTAGTTGTGGTGTGAGGTGGCTAATGTTTTGTTTTTACCTCTCTTTTCCTGCCATGTGGACAGGAAACGATTGCAAACAAGTCCTCACCATGGTACTTCATGCCTCCAACTCAACACAGAGAACCCCATACTAATAGTCACTCTGGCAAACTATAGCTTAACTGTTTGGCTTCTTTCCTTCCATAACATGATCTCTGCTGCTTTTGCTCTGTCCTTATCTGCTCTCTTGGCTGTTCTACAGCTCACTATGTTACCTTTGGCTTGAATCGAAATAGTGAAGGCTAAATTGTGTTGGCAAAGACAACCCTCCAAAAAAAACATGCTCATGCAATTTACGAGTGGTCTACGTAGATTTGACCTACAAAAAAATAGAAATGCAAACTGCTCATTGGGT
>NW_015154702.1:0-1406 GCF_000732505.1 Cyprinodon variegatus | reverse complement strand
GCAGGTTACATTATATTACTAGGTAACAACAAACACTTTATATGGTAATTACCACAAAATCAAGGGATATAATTTCAAAGTAATTACTTGCATATAATTATTGCAATTGCATATTACTATGTAAGAATGGAGAATTTTGTTGGGTAATTACCATCAGGTTACCACAGTAGTTTCTATTATTGCTCGACCCCTACCAACAGATTACAAAGTCAATTGTAACTCATGATCAGGTAAGTGCAGTGGTTCAAATTTTAGGTAGAGAAGGTAAAATCAGACTTCTTAGATTTTAAACTGTTATTACCACATAACTCGTATTCATTTCACAGACAGCAGTAAAATAATGTTTTAATTATTTAGTAAAATGCAGTTAATTACTTGCCATATAAAAGAAAACCAAACATAGAAGAAAGCAAGCCAATCTTCTTAATTAAGATTTCAGTTTTATAATGCTTTAGTTTTACATTACTAGTGAAGCTGGTGCATTTTACCAGATGAAATTAAGTAAATCACTGTAAAATCAGTACTGTGAAATCAATCCAGACTTTCTTTGGTATTAAAGTATCATTGCTGTCTTAGTTATATTATACTATATACTAACAAAACTAATTGGTGCAATATTACCAAGTAAAAGAAATATAACTAATTGGTAAGTATTTAGAATCTATACCGTGAAAGACAGCCATCCATGTTTCTCAGATATTATGCAGTTATTACCATATAACCTATTTGGTTTGTGCTGTTTTACTTATTGTCTTCATAGAGTTACTCCAGTACATAAGTGCATTATTACTAAGTAAAAAACATCAAATTGCGTGGTTATTAAACAGAAGCTGTACTGTAAAAGAAAGCTACCCATGTTTGGTAGGTTTTAAGCAGTTATTAATGTGTAACATTTTGGTTTAGCTCCTTTAATATCAGCAATAAAGAACCTCCCTAGTACCAAAAAAAACCCCCAAAAACAGATAATATCCCATTAATAGAAAACTATACAATAAAAGAGAATGACTTGTTGAGTTTGGATCAAAAGTTTTATTTTTAATCTTACCTTCAACTGTAGGTTCAAAAGAAATATCCACCAATTTAAATTGCTTGTGATTGTTTTCAATGAAATCGCTCTTTAGAACATAAGCTATAGAAGAAATCTATCTACAGATAAGAACGTTCACGATATTTTTTTCATAATAAAATTTATTTCATAGGGATATAACATATAAAAAAAATGCAAATAACATGACTGAAATAAAAATTAAAGGAAACATTGTTCATAGAGAGGTTATCAAAGCTCTGTGGAACATCACAATTCAAACACGAACTATAACCCATCCATCCATCCATCCATCCATCCATCCATCCATCCATCCATCCATCCATCCATCCATCCATCCATCCATCCATCCATCCATCCA
>NW_015154701.1:0-4452 GCF_000732505.1 Cyprinodon variegatus | reverse complement strand
GCTATAAGTGATTTACTTTTGTGTGTTTTTGTCAGGCAGAAATTTATTTTTACCCCCTTAGGGTGTAAGAGGTTAAGAATCTTCCTAATGTCTTAAAATTGACTAGAGTAGTCTGATCCAACAGAGACAATTGAAACTGCTGGAGAAATTAAGGCTTTCATATTGTTATATCTAGCCATATTTTTTTATTTATTTGAGAAACAAATAAAATAAATTATAAGAGTCTAAACACAAGAAAAAAAAGCATATTTTCCAGATCATGTAAATTCTTTGAGGTATGTATGCTGCTTTTGCAGAGATCCAATTCTGAATATTGCATGTCTGTTTGGATCAGTTTTGTGGAATTCACACTGTTCTGCTGTCTCATTATTATTTGTTTGCTTCTCTGTGAAGTCTATATATATATATATTTTTTTTTATTAATGTCTTAACTGACCCAGCTGACACTGTGATAAAAAGAAATGAAAAATGGGATTGGCCATCTGGAAATTAAAGGTAAAAGCTTTTCAATCAGAGTCCACTGGTATTTAGCTGTGTATTTTAGGGCATCTCAACAGAAAAACCAACAAAAACATTTATTTGAAAAATCAATTTCTAAACCTGATTACTCCAGGTTAGGAATATGGGGCTAGTAATTGTCTTTAAACAGATAATGTAAAATTTGGGTTAAGGCTGCCAGTCCTTTTCTTTAATCCATAAAACCTGAATAAAGAAACTCTGGTATCAACTCTCACATTTTAGTAAAAGAACTTTAAGCATGGGAACAATATAATGGCCATTTTTAGCTGTTTCTAAGACTACAACTCCTAACATTATGCATCTCAAGTTTCCTCACAGATCTGGATTGGGAGTTATTAACTACTGGCTTTAGTAAACGCACATTTTATGTGATTATAGTTTAGTCTTTTTATCTAAACTTGTGCCTTCAAAGAGGATGTTGCCACATTTTATCAGTAATCAAATAAGATATTTTGGCAGTTCCAACAAGCTGATTTCTTTATATTGTGCACTGAACCTCCCACTTAGAGGATTTGTTGTGGTCTCTTTGCTCAATAATCAGCTGGATCAGCCCTTCAAGACAAAAATGCTCATCCCACACAAACATTCTCCAGTGAGGCTCATATGATGTTGTAAAATTGTATTTTTAAACAGTAAAACATTCCAGTGAATGACAGAAACCAGACTGCTGGAACATTTCTGTGCTACAAAGAGTAGTTACCCGATATAATTTATCACCTAAAGATTAAGTTGTAACTTTTGGGAGATACAAGTTTCAGATTATGAATCTGTTTTTTTGGGGGGGGTTTTTTTGCAAATCAGCATGAGTGGTTTTTGAGAAATATTGTTGCGTGTAAATCAAAAAGCTTAAAAAAGGGCTCTGACCCAATGCTTTATGTCACCCTCTCAGAAAAGCACTGTTTATGCAAACTGAAAGTCATGTCTACTTGCTATGGAGTTTGGCAAAACGTTTGGCACTTTAGGAAAAAGGTCAGGGCGGATGAGGTGTTTACTCATGTTTCTCTTATCGCTGCAGTTAGCCCACTGATCTCTGTTTGTTTCCATTTCAAGTGCATTTCGTACATTCCAAGGAAATGACAAAACTAATTTGGGAAACCAAAACAGGTTTTTTTTTTAAGGCACGGAGTGTTCAATATTTACTTTAAACTACATTTTTTTCTGTTTTCAACCTTAAACCTGTTCAGGAGTGTACTGTAATCAATGCACTTGGGGGATTCTTACAGTTGTCACTGATGGTTTGCATTTACAGAGAATTATCTGTGTAGCAACTCGGGCCTACATGTCTTGTAAGTTAGCCTTTTGTAAGACCTCCTTTTCTGTTTGTAAGTGCTTTAATGTGTGTGTAATTAAAGTTAAGTGCCATGGCCATTTCAGCAAAGCAAGGTTTGTAGGCCATAATGTGTTCAAAGCCACCAGCTCGACCGCAATGAAACAATTAGAATCACTGAGCCGAAATGCTGGTCCCTAATGGCTTTCTGCTCCCGGGCATAGGGGATCAAGACTTATCAAAAGCGTGACCAACTAAGCACAAGGGCACCAGTGTTCACTCATCTTATGTGAAGTCAATAAAGCAGCAAGCATTTAGTGATCTCATTTATGTGTAGGTTTTCTGGAATGAATGACATTACAGCCATTTGCTTCCACCTGCTGGATTTTTACATATTTCAAATAAATGCATTAGGTGTGTAAAAAAACAGAACAAATTTCTTTCTTGCATTTTGTCCAGAGGAAACTAAGAATATCTAACTTTAATGTCTACATTACAGTACAATAAATCCTCTTATTCTGCTATTTTTTGAAATCATTGTCTATTGAATAATTGTTTCCAATCTCTTGAAATTACCAGAATTAGTCAAAAAAATGTAGGAAATGAAAAAAACTCATATTGAAAGATATTTGAGGTAAAGTCAACCACATTTAAATAATAGTCCTCAACAGCTCGCAGAGGAAAATGGCTGAATTTTGTTGGGGTTGCTCCAAAATCTTATTTTACGGTGGGATAAAAGTTTTTTTTCTGCCTATCTGACAGCTTTTTTCCAGCATCTGAGTCTCATTAGAGCTGTTTTACAGAACAAGACTGCAGGGCAAGGCAAGGAAGAGATCAGTGAGAAACTAATAGATTTTTCAATATTACCTCAGATGTGATTCACTTTTGCTATTATCACAAAACAATAATGTGCAGTGGATTGAAACAATGGTGAGCAGGATGAGCTGTGTATATTTGTGTTATCAGTCTGTGCCCCAAGCTAAGCTAACGCCTATTGTGCCTTTTGTTTTCTCCATTAGACCTGTCCCTGCTCACATGCCCAGACATATCCTGGCCTACTAGCATTAGTACGTCCTGTAATTTGTTAAAATAAGTGCCCCTTCAATAAAACAACAGATAGTAACCTTATATAGCTTTGTTTATTCACACTACTGTGTGTGTGAATGTGTGTGTGCATGGTTGTACAGTATGTCTCTGTCTTCCTCTGAGATAGACTGGTGACAAGTCCAGGGTGTCAATGACTTTAACCCAATGATTGCTGGAGATAGGCACCAGGGGGGCCTCACATTAATTAAAATGCTGCATTAGGTGGAGTGATGTAAAGTATTCCTCTCCTGAACTCTAAAGACATGTAGATCTGTCTGGCAATCCCAGGTTTGTTTTGCTAGTTTACAGAAGAGTTAGACTTAGCCAGAGTAGGTCCTACAAAGTGAGTTATTTTACTCAAGTGCACTGTCTTTTTTTTTTAGAAATGTATGTCACATTACACTATCATAAAAACATTCAAACATTTTGGGAGAACCTTCCAATGTGAATACCTTTAATTATAGTGTTAATATTTTGAACAACCTCAATGAAAAGTGCTGTCCACTGTGCTGAATGGTGGTCAGACCTTACATAATCTCTGTAATCTATAACCAACAAATATAAACACAGCCTTCGTAGTCATTTAATAAACTGATGAACTAAATGCCTTCAGGATATAACACTTTTTAGGGTGAAGCATTTAGGTTTTTAGGAACTGTGACCAACTTTACACCTGATTTATATATTCAATGTATCATCAAATTTAGATTATACATAAAAATCCATAGTTTCAGCTCTGTTTCTTAATTCCTACCAGGATGAGAGCCAAGAAAAAGTGAAATCCAGCTGTTGTACATCAGCAATTGTTGTTTTCTTCATCTAATATAAAAAAGCCTATTACAGTAACTGAAAGTTATTAAATCATCTATCTTCATTTCATCATTGCATCTTTCACAGTGGTTGTTTTCCTTAAAATAACCTATCAAAAAATTCTTTGTCATGTGTTCCTTATTGGGATCAGAGGACTAAGCTGCCTACATAACATGTTGTTGTCAGAACCGAACTTTGTCTATTCTCATTTAGGTGTAATTTTAGCAGTGGAAACTACACAGTGAGTACATAGTCATGGTAGATGGCTATTTTTTTTTTTTATTTAATGGTTTGCCCATAGCAAACCATTAAATACAAAAGCAGACTGATGTTAAACTGGAAAACCTACAGTAGAAGGGCCATAATAACTCAAATCTGTCTGCAGTACCCCATACACAATTGGGAAGCTTAAGAGAACTGAAGGGAAGGTGGAGATATGGCTGTTGTCTGACAATGTGAAAAGGAAATTAAACAAGGCTGAAACCAGACAGCAGACCTGGATCCCTCTAAAATGTAGCAAAACAAATCCAGCATAAACTTCATTAAAACATTTTTTTTTCCTCCAAAAATCTATTACATTATGTAGATAGATAAAAATTTAAAGAATTACTGCAACTTGTTTAACATGTTGTATTTTATTAGTTTAATTATACATTTTAATTGATCAGAACAACACAACGGCAATTTGTTGCTTTGTATATATATATATATATATATATATATATATATAAAACAACAAATAAAATACCTTTGATAAATAAAAATAAATT
>NW_015154700.1:2768-4453 GCF_000732505.1 Cyprinodon variegatus | reverse complement strand
GGAGCTGGTTGACAGTTGTCTTTTGTATCTATGCTTCTTTTTCTATGTCTGCTTCTGTCTCCTTGAACCCCAGTCGGCCTCAGCAGATGGCTGCTCACCCTGAGCCTGGTTCTGCTGGAGGTTTCTTCCTATTCAAAGGGAGTTTTTCCGGCTGTTCCAACGGCTGTACCAACGGTTGGAGTTCCGAATGGTGGCTGACTTTAAAACACATGAAAAACAAGAGACTAAGTCCTGCTCTTCTGAATCGTAAACAGCAAGTAGTCTGATTCAGCCAGAGAACAACACACACTCTTCTACGGAGAGGATTTGGTGGCTATGACATAGTCCTTAGCTGAGAACCGGCATGTCTTGCTTCACAGCATCCATAGGCCATCGGCTAGGAGAATGTGGAGTTGGAGTCTGCTGCTTAAGTGGACTTTGTTGCAGATGGGGACAGGCAGGGTCAGAGGTCGAGTAGCAGAAAGCATCAGGATCAGGCAGTCAGAACACATGAACACCAGAATAAGTCTCACCAACAGCTCAAAATAAGCTGGCACTGATGACTGGTCTGAAGACTTTGTTAAATAGAGGTTAATGAAGGTGAATCAGATAAACGTGTATTCAGAACTAAGCGGAACTAAGCAGGTGTGTGAAAGGAGTGATCAGACCAGACATCAGTGCTGATATTAGGTACGCTATTTTGCTGCTTTAGGACCCGAATGACCTGATGTGATAAATGGAATAATAATTTCTGCCAAAAAGTCTTGAGGTAGGAAGTCAGAGTATCTGCTCATGATCTCTAGCTGAAACAAACTTGGGTTCTGCAGCAGAACAATAATCCAAAGCACACCAGCAGGTCTGCCTCTGACAGGCTGAGGAAAAAGAATAGAAGGCTTGGGAGTGGCCTGGTTAAAGTCCTGACCTGACTCTCTTTGAGATGCTGTGACAGGAACTAAAAAATGCACCTTGTTGAAAACCGTCATGGCTTCCCCGGGTCCATTGATTTGAGTGCAGGTCACTGAGATGGGGTGAAATAATGATCCTGGACAATGAATCTTCAATTCGCCTTCTGCAAAAGGGAGAGCAGCAGCAGCAACAGCATCTGCAGACAGCAACTCTGACCCCCTGTGCAACACAGGCTCTTTTTATTATCTTCATCAAGGAGAATCAGACAGTCCCACAAGAAGTTACAGAATGATCATACTCCCTACATTCCTATCCCCATGTATGGAGTTGTTTCCTGTTTTTCTGCTCCCTTGTTAATCAGCTTTTTCTGTATGTGTGTGAGCAAAGTCATTCTCAGCCTTCCCATCTGCACCTGTTGTTTTCTACACTCTGTTCTGTAAATCTGCCCTTATACATACGAACAATAGGTTTTGCTGCAGCTTTAACTTAGCTCTTTACTTCTTTTAGCTTAAAACATGTATATATATCTTCAACCTCATGCTGGAAAATACTGCACTCATTGAGCTTTTTTCTTTTTCTCTTCAAGCTTTCTACTGGGTTATCTGGGAAGAACCTCTCTACTGATCTCGGTTGCCTTTTTTCTTTATCTTTTATTTAGATTAAAATATTCAAATAAATTTTTTTGCTTGTTTGTTTATGAAAGTCTATTTCTGTTTGAGAGTTAGCCCGGGGTGTTTAATTAGTTTAGTCATATACATTGATATATTATTAGTGATATATATATATATATATATATATAT
>NW_015154700.1:0-1668 GCF_000732505.1 Cyprinodon variegatus | reverse complement strand
TATATATATATATATATATATATATATATATATATATATTCATACAGTGATGGGACTAACGTTACCTTATTTTAGTAACGAATAATCAAATAATCAAAATTATTAGGTAACGCTTTCTTTTACAGTACAGGTAATATCCATGTGATAATATGGTAATAACACAGCAAGTTACACTATATTACTAGGTAACAAGAAAAACTTTATTCGGTAATTACCACGAAATTAAGCAGTAATTGGAGTAACGGCATTATTAACGCGTTACCTTTTTTTTGTAACGAGTAATCAAAATGATTACTCTTACTGTAACTATAACGCAGTTACCATTGCCGACACCCCGTTACTCAGGTCGCACAATGAAGCTGCGTGAAGCTGACACCCCACCCACGTCAAAAAACTCTGCAAGTAGACTGAATGGTTAGTGCTACATTTGTGCAGATTTGTGCAGAAAAAATATTGTTTGTGCTACTTTTGTTTAAGAGATATTAAAGATTATTTTTTTAGGTCATCCAGAGGTCACCATCCCCCCATTAAACTCCGATTTGAACCAAAGTGGTCTCCTTTTTCAGTGCTTCGTTTGTGCTGATTTGTGCCGTTAAAACCAACATTTGTGCTGCTTTACTTTTTAAAATATAATAAATTAACATTTACGCCAGTGACGTCACTATTCTCCTATTAGAGAGCTGCAGGAGTGAACAAGTCAGCAGGAAAGCAAAGGAGTCTGGTCTAAGTTAGTTTGAGGCTCCTATGCATGTTAGTGGATGTTTCAAGTGTGTAACTGATGACATGTAAGTTTATTATGCCTTGTGTGTTGTAAAATTGCCTTATATAACCTCTGTTTAGCTGTGTTGATTTGTAGCTGCAGCTTTAGTACGCCCTTAAAGCCTGTTTAAAGTCAATATTGTTCATTTTTTGGGATTATCCTGAACGTTTAAATGTTTATATTACATGTTTTGTTATTTACTCTTTATGCACAGTGATATGGAGTTTATAATCCTGTTTGACTATCATCTTGTTGAGTTAAGTTGTTTGGGCTAGATTGACCAGTAGGTGACAGCATGTTAAATTATATTTCTTTATGGCAAATGTTATTTCACACCTGATTATTTAATTTAGGTTTATTCACTGCATGTAAGAACTTGCAGGTAAATTACTTTATGCTTACTGATTATTACTGATATATAGTATATTATTTGTTTTTTTTCCTTTAGACCAACTTCAAGATCCTTGCATCTACTACCTGTAAACCCTCCAATAAAGCTGCATTCAGAATATGCAAACTGCATCCTGACTCCGTAAGTGTTCTTACTGACACTTCAGGAAGACACCTGTCATGATCTTGGCGCTGATGGTTTGGTTTTTTCCTTTGCTCCTTGCTCCCCTGTCTAATTGGTTCTGCGGCTGATTATCGCCAGTCATTTCCACCTGGTTCCTCTTCTATTTAAGTTGTGTGTTTGCCTCCCATCAGCGCCAGGTCATTCGTGTGTTTTTGTGATACGTTCCCTAGCATTCTGTAGTCTGCCTGTTTTCCTGATTTTGACCAGTTTTCTGCTCTGAGGATCTCGAGTTTTGCCTTGCCCCTGTCTGCTGAGAAGAACTGCTGGCTCACAACCAGCACTCTTTCTCTCAGATCCCTTCACAGCAAAGCCTTTTATTAACAGTTTACAACAT
>NW_015154699.1:3128-4461 GCF_000732505.1 Cyprinodon variegatus | reverse complement strand
AAGCTACTATGAGAAAAAGCAGAGAGAGCAGAACATTGGAGGTGATATCTCAACAAAACACTGAAAAATATGTCACCCTCACTTAATGGTGAAGCCATTGCAGCATTGTGTTGAAACCATCCATACTTCACAAGGTTAAGCATGAGAACACTTTGGTCCCCTTAACATAATCTCCATGTTTTGTACGAGAGGGAAGGATGAGGTTGCGGGAAAACAGTGATGCTGAGACTTCATGAAAACAAAAGAAAAACAACATAAATAATAAATACATAAAAAACACTAGGAAAGACACATAATCCCAGGACTGCATTACAGTTTTAATCCCATGTTGAGTGTGAAATCTCATTCCTTAACTCTATAAACTGCACAAACATTATAAGAGCTGAGGGAAGATCTCATTCTCAAAAGATGTTCAGCTTGCTAACTCACTATGCTGTGCAAAAGAGCATGAAAAGACCCTGCTTAGAGAGCCAGGGCATCAATGGCAATTAATGCAAGTGCTGTCTCAGACAAGGAAGCTAATGAGTTTTAATATACATGCAGGTGAGTGGGAGCTGAGTTGCTGAAGTCCTTAATGAACCCATGACAGCCCAATTAGAGACAATTTACAATTCTAGGATACCAATCAGAGGCACTGAGATCCTGCCACAAATCTTTGTATGAATAAGTCTTTTAACTGCTTCAATCAGTTGCTTTGATTTTATAATTGCTCACACTCATTCTCTGCATCTGAATTGTGTTTGACAAAAAAAAGAACAGCAAAGATAGGTCATGAACCAATCTTTTAACTCAAATTTTCATATTTCTGTATTAATGCAAAGATTTCACCTGTTGTCATCTTTGGCAAAAGGCTTTACTGTAAACTGACTACTAAAGAAAAAAAACATATGTTTATATTTCTATCTGCTGCTTGACAAAAGAAGATAGTTGTACAAAATGAGAATGATCTTCCAAATGTAACCCTCATGACAATAATTCAATGATCTTTAAAAAAAACTTTTGCTTTACTAGCTTGAAATCAAAGGTGCTTTATGCATTCATCATAATGTGTAGATATCTGTAAAAAGAATATCTAGAATTTAAGTCAGTTTATTCTAAAGCAGAATGTTGATAACATTCCTGATAATTTCAACTCATCACCGTATGATATTAAACAAACAAACAAAACTAAATGAAACATAAAAACTTTCTCTCCGGGGGTGCAGCTTTCAAAGTCATTGTTTGTGTTTCAAAAACACCAACATACAGGTGGAGCATTACGCCTTTTAATATAATACTCTGCTTGATATACATATAAAAGCCTTATAGTTGGTTTAAGATTATTTAAGGTGCA
>NW_015154699.1:0-1189 GCF_000732505.1 Cyprinodon variegatus | reverse complement strand
GTATAATTATTATACTAAATAATATGTATAGACACTTACCATAGGTAACCTATATCTATGTGCTATGAACTAAAGCAAAAAGTTTAAAAATGAATAAAATAATGAAAATAACTGATGCTAAATATGACAAATTAAACATGAGAAAGTTGTTTGTGTCGTTTGATTGCCCCTCTGTGTCCCTTTGAAGGTGTCTGCTGGTGAAGGTTCTCAGTCATTCAGGTCATAGTGGTTCCAAAAAAATAAAATTAAAAACAATCCACTGGATTTTTTTTTACCAAGATTGAAGACGTTTCGATTCCCATCCAGGAAACTTTTTCAATTTTAAAATTAAATTTCCAAATTCTTTTTTTGGAAGGTCTCTTTGAAGGCTCTTTTTTTTTTAAACATGCCACTATTTAATTTCTTTTCTCATTCATGCCATTTTGTTCAGTTTGGTTTCATGTAAAAAGAACAACTATTATCCCACTGCATTAACTTGTGATCACCTACATTGACTGGCTGGGGTCTTTGCTGGAGCTAATGGAGGACAACGGATGATGAAAGAGTTAGCAGTCCTTCATAGGTTAACTTAAATCCGCCTGGTTTTAAGGTTTGCTGCAAACCCCTTCACTACATTCCCTACTTCATCCTTTGTCAACATTATTTTCTCTTTCTTCCATTTTAAAAATTAGTTTTATCTCCACTGCTCTCCTTCATTCCATGTCACAGCCAGATCAAGTTGCTGATTTGTTGATGTGTCATGAGACACATGAAACAAAACTTTTGAATTCCAAAAAGTTCACACTTCGTGACCATATAATTCTGAGATGAGGAATGCTCTGAATCCACAGAGGACCGTGTCCAGTCTTCTTGGACCTCCTGTGGTCAACTATGACCTTCTTTCTCTTGCTGGTGTTTTTTTTCTAAGGTTGTCCCTTGATTACCAACGTCTCAGACTGTGGACATCTTATCCAAGGTGGGTATCGTCCCTGTTAGACTTGAAAACCACCCAACTGGTGGCTTTTGCTAACTTCACAACCATGTGGGATGAATATCACATTAGTCCTGTGTGAACAGTGAACAGAGCAAGCTGATATGTTAGTGTGGCCAGTATTGAGGATCAGCAGGGCAGATGCATGTTTTCCTATCACCTAACCATTTAGGAAGTCACTGATCAAGGAGCAGAGACCTGTGTGGGTGCTGCAGATAG
>NW_015154698.1:3027-4462 GCF_000732505.1 Cyprinodon variegatus | reverse complement strand
TGTGATTCTGTCTGTGCTGCTGCAACAAATTTATATCTGACTGCCAGGTGTTTTGTTGTACTCTGGAGAAATACTTGAAGCGGTTTATAATGTCTTCTACATTTTAAAACATTATTTTCCATTGCAGAAAATATAAAGAAAAACAAAACATGCAAACGAATTGAACACAGCACACAGTCACTCGTTGAGTCTCCAAAAGTTTTTTTTACAATAAAACTGGACACAATGTAGCTACTGTTTTTAATTATTTTGTTTTCATTAAAGTAAAAAATTTTTTATAACATTTGGTGGCCTATCCCAGCTCCAGAGTTCACTGCATCTGTTAGGCCTTTAATGATAATGGATGGGTTTCATAAAGAAACATTATGGCACTCAACATTATGCCTGCTGTTCTAATTTGCATCCTCCTTCCTGCTTTTAACAGAGTAATCATTCTTAGTTGCACCACATGGGACTGACTTCCCACTACCTGTGATATATTTAGCCCGTTTTTAATAAAATAGGCAAAACCCAGATATCATCATTTGAATTGTAAAAAAAAACAAAAAAAACACTGGCTATCTTTATTACAAACTACGTTTTTTTCGACTAAGCAAGAAAAGAAAATATCTGTTTTACCATCCTTGTCATTTTATTTCAAATGATAGAAATAATGAATAAAATATATATATTTATTAAAAACATTATAATACAGTGTGATACAATACACAATACAGCACAGTATAGTATATATAAAAAAGTTTTTATAGTAATTTGCTTGAATGACTTACAGATCTGTGGCCTTTATGGGCTGAATGTCTTCCATGTAATCCTGCTAAGTGATCCACTGATGTCATTCAGCATCAGAACAATCCAATAAGTATTAAATACACATTAAAAACACATTTTGGTTTAAAGACAAGTTTTCTTATTGGTCACAAATGTCATTGTGTAATTAAGCAGCATAAAGATAAGGGCTGTGTTTTAAAGTTTCAAAAGGATTAAGAGAACATCTGATAAAAAAAAAAAGGCTTTTATGAATTTCCTGGAGAAATTTCAAAAGTAAGTAATAATATTCCTCTCAATTTCTCTTGTTTACCAGAAATCTGTTAAGGAGCCTCCTAGTGACCTGTGTAATGTGTTTAAAAACAATCTTAGCAGTTACACAGAAAAACATTGAGTACATGTAATTTAATATTACACTTATGTCAATGAAGAAAATCATCAAGTTGTTACTTGTATGGGGCGACAGTGGCATCAGATGAAGGAGTTCAACTGCATTGTCTAATGATAGAGGTCAGAGAGCTCAGTGGCGCCTATGGACTGCAGCCTCGCTTACGTCAGTGACTTTTTATTTGTTGTGGGAAAAAGAAACATTTACCAAAAAACTGGGATCCTATCTCAGTACCACTGAAACGTTTAACCATATTGTTTTTGAATAATTAGTAAAACAGAA
>NW_015154698.1:0-521 GCF_000732505.1 Cyprinodon variegatus | reverse complement strand
TATTGCAACTCAACGTAAATGACATCAGGGGAGACGCTATCCGATGGGCCTATAAATCCCGTCAGATAGCGTTCCCCTCTTTTTAACATGGGGGGAACGGTATCTGATGCGGTGTAAATATCATCAGGCTGCATTACCTCTACTCATGGGTGTTAAGTTTTTTTAACAGGGCATTCAGATCTGGTGAGTTTATGAAATTAATAACTGGGGATGTCTAATTCTGAAATCCTGTGTGTTTGGGTTTCTAAAGCATCTCCCTGAAATGAGTTTTTGCAACTTCGGATGTCTATTATAATCTTAAGATTTGTCTGCCATAACTCATGAATGCTTTCATTTTCTTTTTAATCTATGGTTCTAACTAACAATAAAATTGTGATAATGCATGATTTATATGGAGTAAATATTGATGTGCAAGTCTAACTAACTAGTTTCACCCAAAATGCTCACACACCTACAGACCTGGAAATTTCAGCCTGTATCTTGTGTTGATAGATGGGAATGAAGGTTAACAAATAAAATGA
>NW_015154697.1:0-4469 GCF_000732505.1 Cyprinodon variegatus | reverse complement strand
TCGATGCAATCAGCTGGTTTTCCTTAGATAGAAAACTTTGAATCAATCTGACTGGATGATCTGGTGAACTGGAAAGTGCCTTGATATAATATGATGTGAATTGGCGCTATAGAAATAAACTGAATAGAATTAAATTTTATTAAAAAAAAAAGTCATCTCTTAAAAACAGCTGAGTGATAAGTTTGTATTTCTCCTTTTATACCAACATAGCTTGCAGACTTCTTGTATCAGTGTCTCCTAGTGAAGGAAACCAAACGGTTCGCAGCAACAGAGGGAATTACTTTAATAGGGAAACTCCTTAGGAGAAAACTAAGGTTAAGTGGATGCGACAGTAAACTGAGACCACGGCTGAAACATGTTGGCATGCCAGATTAGATAGATGGTGAGCCCACAGGTCCTGGGAGGCATCTTGGAAAAAGTCATCTGTGATTCATGTGGAGAGAGTCGGTTCCCTGGAGATCTCTGATTAGTACCCTGCTGTGTTCACCATAGGATACATGGCTGAGCAGCATCTCATACAAATATCTACGGACAAATGCCTGCTTCTCGCCAAATGTTACTCCTTATTTCAACAAGTTCCATTAATCTGATCTCATAATGATTTATGTTTTTTTATAGTGGGATTGAGAGGGTATACATCATTAAATAAAATCATGATAAATGTATTTAGAGAGAGATTTAGTATAATTATGATTTAGTTAGAGCAGCAGGTAAAAATACGTTTTGCTCCTTGATTCGGCCTGTACAGTTGTAAAAACACACCTTACACTATAAAGGTAAGGTTATAGCTAACATAGACAACATTTGACTTCATTAGATCATTAGAATGTTTGCAGCAAAAACAGGCCCAAACCCTTTTCAACTTACACACTCTAATAAATAATCAGGTTTTGTAAGATTAGCAGTCGAGCATTTGTTTTAACCTTTGATGGAAATCCACACAGTTTAGTTTTTATTAGACGAGGCGGCTCTTATGAACGTACGTTCTATTTGCTTATGTATTTTATGATAATACAGTTTTGGGGGGAAAAAATTAATAACAATCCACTGGACTTCGCATCCAAGAAACTTTTTCAATTCAAAATGTCAGAAATAGCTTTGAGTTTGACACTTTATAGAATGGACCAAAGCAAAGCCTTGTTTTTGCTTAGAAATCAGGGTCAGGGCCTCGCCTGATACTGGTATCGGCATCGGGCGTAATTAGTGATTAGGTAGTGATTGATTTAGTACCAGTGTTGGGCACGTTACTTTGAAAAAGTAGAGAATATTAGATTTTTGGCTGCTTGGAACCAAATTATGAAAATATCATCTGTTTAAAATGTTTTCACAACAATGTAAATTTGTTAGCTAAAGCTGATCTAAAGTAGCTGATGTTGTAGTGAAAAGGTTTTCTTAGAAATAACGAAAATATGAAGCAGAAAAGGTCCTTTCATGCATATCAATAGGAGGTGCATAGAGTGGAAGAAATGAATCCCTAAATGGCCACATTTCCAGCGGACCATTCGCTTTCAGGCAGCTCTTGATAAGCCTGAAGTTGTTAAGCTGCTGCACATTTTTAAACTTCCCTTTTCTGTTCAATATGTCGGTCTTCATAAAAAGAGCTGAGGTAAAGGAAAACCAAGCGCATATTTACACAATCAGCAGCTGCCATAGTGTTGACCGCAAATTACATTTCTAAGTCAGTGGGCCTGGCAGAAAGAAAGAAAGAAAAGCAACTCAGATCCCTCTTGAGGGGCCGCATGCCTGTAATTTTTATATGCTCAAGGATGTATTTTTCTGCACAGAGTTTATAGTACCTTGTGAAATACTAAAGAAACTTTAAAAGAATAAATTACATAAATAAAACAGGTGTTAACATTGGTCAACTAGGGAGCGTATAGAAATCTCAATCAACTCCTTAATCTCAAAATAAATATATCGGCTTTAAAGGATGAAGTCAATGCAGCAATTGAGTTGATCCCTTCCTGCTATTATCACAACCCCCACCCCTTTATAGGGAAACGGAAGACCTCGCCTGTTCAGCCAGACCAACAATTCCCTTTAACGACCCCCCCCTTTCAGAGGCATAGACAGGTATGGGGCATTGCAGGCTAACAAAGGGAGCCAAACGACCCCCATTCCAAAGGGGTGGATCCGTTCTTCTGCTTCAATTTGCATGTAGTTAAGCCAAAACAAGGTGTTTTTTTTCCCCACTCTATAAAGCCTCAAACTCAACACTATTTCTGACATTTTTAATTGAAAAAACTTCCTGGATGGGAAGTTTTACTTTTTTAATACAGACCAGATCTACAAACATTACATCTTCTGTTTAGCAAAGCTCCATTATTAAAATAAACATTTTGTTTTATCTCATAATTAGATTTTGTGGGAGGGAGGGAGAGCTAATAGTAAAATAAAGAATATTCATATATTTAATATATATATTAAAGTGATTTAGCATTGCTTTTATGTGGGCTGTAGGGTGGTGTAGTTTGTAGCATTGTCACCTTGCAGCAAGACGTGTGTGGGTTCGATTCCCGGCCTGAAGATGGATTATCTCCAGGTACACTGGCTCCTTCCTACAGTCCAAAAACATGACTGTTANACTCAGAAGCTGATCAAATATCGGGTTAAATATCGGTGGGGTGGCCGATGTCCGATATTCAGTTTTAAGGCCGATACCGATAGGGGGCCGAATATATCGTGCATCCCTAATTGATACAATTACTTTGGCGCTCAGACCTCGGCAGGAAACCTAGCGCCTAATTTTGATAGATATGCATGAACAGGGGCAAAGTATAGGGCTGTTTCCCCCCCAGGCCTGAAACTGGTGGTGGAGTGCAGATAGATAAAGTTGGTCAGTCTGTAGACTGCTGGTTAGAGAGACGGTGATCCAGTGGACTGCGTGAGCTGATACTACAGCTTCACTCAGGGACCTGGAAGATGGAAGTCAAGTTGGATAAAACAGGTTGAGAGAACCTGTCCATGATGAGCAAGCATGGAGCGACAGTGGAGAGGAAAAAACTCCCCGTTGGGAAGAAACTTCTGGCAGAACCAGGCTCAACATGGCGGTTTTCTGTCGGACAGGTTAAAATGAGACGCTGAATGCAGTAAGAGTCCGCAGGTAATGATACTCTGATGATGCTTTAGCTGCAATGGTGGAGGAGGGAATGGAGGTGGGTTGAAACAGCGCATCTGCTGCCCGCGCACAGGAGCAGACAGGTGTGGATCGGAGGACTTTTAAGATGAACTTTGAATGCCGATTGGCTTTCGTGGAGGTGCGGTTCAAAGCTGATTGGCTGTTTCACAGGTGGATGAAGGAAAGCAACGAGTTTGTTCAGTTTAACTTCTGACTAATGTATCAGCCAGGATTATGAATAATTTTGGAACATAACTTTATTAACTTTTTCTTGCTGTTGGTTATTAAGACACTAACTAACAGAATGATGGAGGTTTCAGCTGGGGGTTTCTTCCTGTTAAAAGGGAGTTTTTCCTCTCCACTGTCGCTATAAGCATGCTTAGTGTGAGGGATTGCCTTCAAGTCACTGAGTCGATGCAATCAGCTGGTTTTCCTTAGATAGAAAACTTTGAATCAATCTGACTGGATGATCTGGTGAACTGCAGAGTGCCTTGAGATGACATGATGTGAATTGGAGCTATAGAAATAAACTGAATAGAATTACATTTTATTAAAAAAAAGTCATCTCATAAAAACAGCGGAGTGATAAGTTTGTATTTCTCCTTTTATACCAACATAGCTTGCAGACTTCTTGTATCAGTGTCTCCTAGTGAAGGAAACCAAACGGTTCGCAGCAACAGAGGGAATTACTTTAATAGGGAAACTCCTTAGGAGAAAACTAAGGTTAAGTGGATGCGACAGTAAACTGAGACCACGGCTGAAACATGTTGGCATGCCAGATTAGATAGATGGTGAGCCCACAGGTCCTGGGAGGCATCTTGGAAAAAGTCATCTGTGATTCATGTGGAGAGAGTCGGTTCCCTGGAGATCTCTGATTAGTACCCTGCTGTGTTCACCATAGGATACATGGCTGAGCAGCATCTCATACAAATATCTACGGACAAATGCCTGCTTCTCGCCAAATGTTACTCCTTATTTCAACAAGTTCCATTAATCTGATCTCATAATGATTTATGTTTTTTTATAGTGGGATTGAGAGGGTATACATCATTAAATAAAATCATGATAAATGTATTTAGAGAGAGATTTAGTATAATTATGATTTAGTTAGAGCAGCAGGTAAAAATACGTTTTGCTCCTTGATTCGGCCTGTACAGTTGTAAAAACACACCTTACACTATAAAGGTAAGGTTATAGCTAACATAGACAACATTTGACTTCATTAGATCATTAGAATGTTTGCAGCAAAAACAGGCCCAAACCCTTTTCAACTTACACACTCTAATAAATAATCAGGTTTTGTAAGATTAGCAGTCGAGCATTTGTTTTAACCTTTGATGGAAATCCACAC
>NW_015154696.1:2989-4475 GCF_000732505.1 Cyprinodon variegatus | reverse complement strand
CAACACACTTCCTAGCAGACATGACGCTCAATCTGCTGCCATTAAAAACCTTTATACTTTATACAATAATTTATATATTTAGATCGCTCCCCCCTCAGGACTCTGGCTTGTTCATCATATATGGGCATTATGCTGCCTTGCGTTATGCAGAAGTTAGGCTGACGTTGGTCAGAAGTTCAGGACTCATTATGAATACTCTATGTATTCACCAAGAATAGAAAAAATCCATAGAAGGTTCAGCGTATGCCAGCGGTTTAAGAGCTTCTGGGACATCAGGCAGATGCTGGAGAAATCAGCAAAGTAATTTAGGTACGATCTGTAGCATCGGCTCATCATCACCCAGATATACATCCAGGTCGCACTCAATTTTACATTGTAAAAAAGACCTAAATTACATTTTCCCTCCTTAGAAATTATGAGCTTACTAAATTATAATACGGATGCATATTGCATTCACCAAAGAAAGAAAAATCTGACAGCTTCTCTCATAATTACGAGATCAGTAACACATAATTAGAGATATTATCTCGTAATCACGAGATCTTTTCTTATAATTACGAGATATTATCTCATAATTACGAGATCTTTCCTCATAATTACAAGATATTATCTAGTAATCACGAGATCTTTTCTCATAATTACGAGATAGTATCTCGTAATTACGAGATCTTTTCTCATAATTATGAGATATTATCTCAGAATTACGAGATCTTTTCTCATATTTACGAGATATTATCTTGTAATCACGAGATCTTTTCTCATAATTACGAGATATTATCTCATAATTACGAGATCTTTTCTCATATTTACGAGATATTATCTCATAATCACAAGATCTTTGCTCATAATTACGAGATATTATCTCGTAATCACAAGATCTTTTCTCATAATTATGAGATAGTATCTCATTACGAGATCTTTTCTCATAATTACGAGATATTATCTCGTAATCATGAGATCTTATCTCATAATTACGAGATCTTTTCTTATAATAACGAGATCTTATCTCATAATTACGAGATCTTTTCTCATAATTACGATATATTATCTCGTAATTACGAGATTTTTTCTCATAATTGTGAGATAGTATCTCATAATTACGAGATTTTTTCTCATAATTACGAGATAGTATCTCATAATTACGAGATCTGTTCTCATAATTACGAGATAGTATCTCATAATTACGAGATTTTTTCTCATAAGTAGGAGATAATATCTATATATTTGGTTATGCTTACTTGCGCCTGTAATGTAGAATCTTCATGATCACTTATTAAGAATATCTGCATCTGATCCACTGAACAGTTCTCTGCAGGTCTTACATGATATGTGTTGGAGTTCTGCTCCTGTTTTTCACTTCATCAATAAATATCCATCTATAACCCTGGGATTTTTTTTTCTTTGGTCAATGCAATACGCTTCCATACTATAATGTGTTAAAGGTTAATAATGTATTTCCAGAGAATATAAATGCATTTAAATCCTT
>NW_015154696.1:0-994 GCF_000732505.1 Cyprinodon variegatus | reverse complement strand
GCTCAGCCATGTCTTTGTCCAAATACGTCGTCTCCTTTTCTTTTTAGGGCTTTCAGCCAAAAATTGCCCAAATATCCAAGGCAGCGCGTTTCACTCTAGTGAGCTTCATGTTCCTCTGCTACTGGTTTGGCTTCCAGATAGACGAGTCCGACTAGCGCCATCTCACTGCGAAGCTGAGTCCAACCTGGTTTTTAGACGTACAGTGTGAGCAGGTAGATCGCATCAGAGCGTCGGGTCGCACAGTAGGAGAACAAACATGAGCTGGGAACTCACACCGTACGACGAAGTCCTGCTGTTTTGTCGTACATTGTGAGCTGTAGCTGCGTCCAATGATTGAAAAAATCGCACAGTGTACGCCCGGCTGAAGGGAGAGCCCAGACACGCTACGGAGAAAACTCACTTCATCCGCTTGGATCCGGGATATTATTCTTTCGGTCATGAGCGTAGATGAGGGTAGGAACGTAGATCGACCGGTAAATCGAGAGCTTTGCTTTTTGGCTCAGCTCTCTCTTCACCACCACAGACCGGTACAGCGCACGCTTCTCCCGCTCCATCTTCCCCTCATTCCTGAACAAGACCCCAAGATACTTAAACTCCTCCACAAACAATTCAATTAAAGATTTATTATCACCACTCTTAAATAATTGGATTTTATTTTAATTTGTGTTTTATTTTTATAAATTATTCAGAAGCAGAACTGGAAAGAGATCCAGAGGAGATGAGGGGTTGGACAGATGTGACAGGATCTAAAAATGTGATCAGAATTAAGATGTCCTGTTATTTAGTTAAAAAAACCCTCTTAGAAATATATATATATATTTCCACACATTTTTTAAGGATTTAGTCTGCAGTAAAAACAAACATGTGGTAGATTTTCCTTCTTTTGTGGTTTTTAATGTTTTCCAAATGTCTTTTTAAGTAGTTTGGTTTCTGAATTTATTTAAATTCTATTCAGTTTATTCTATAATGTCAATTCACAACACATGTCATCTCA
>NW_015154695.1:0-4486 GCF_000732505.1 Cyprinodon variegatus | reverse complement strand
ATCTATCTATCTATCTATCTATCTATCTATCTATCTATCTATCTATCTATCTATCTATCTATCTATCTATCTATCTATCTATCTATCTATCTCAGGGCGTTTTAAAATCTTGTTTAATAAAAATTTTATATTTATTAGATTAAAAACACTACCCATAACCATTAACAGCTAGTTTTTAAATATGACTGAACATAAAGAGTGGTCCGAAAAATAAGTAGTGTCCCCTAGATCTAAAAATGAGGGACTAGTTACTTTGCTTGCTTCATTGCTCATTCCATGGGTTCTGATTCTGTTTTTTAGTGTTTACTTCCTCTTTCTTTTGGTGTTAATGTGTGTTTAGTTGCAGTTCTAATAATTCCATGATTATCTGTTATTCCCATTTGTCTACCTGGACTCTCTTCACAGCTCTGTCATTAGTAAATTCTCTTCTGCTCGGTTGTGGAGTTCTCACCGCTACAAATCTGAGGGACTGAAACAGATTCTACTAATTACCTCCCCTGAATTTATATTCCTGTTAAACCTCCAATGATTCCTCCTGATAGTTTTTTTTCTTGGATCTTGGACTTGAGGGATATGTAATTTTCTTCTAGTATTTTACAAAATCTTATTCTATATGGATCTCCAGTTGTCCTGTTAACATATGTTGTTCATTGTTTAATAATTATGATCAGACTAAATTAAATATCTACAGATTTTGGATAATTCATTTGGTTTTTAGCTCTTTTGTTAATTGGATCCAATTTTTTTCAATGTTTTAAGCTATATCTTTAAAAATACCAATGATTTTTGAATTGTCAACTAGGAAATAGCATTTCTGCAGAAAACATTATTATTTTTTATTTTTTTCAAAGCCAGTTACTGTAGATGTTCAACTGAAAGATGAATTTGATGAATTTTCTGGATCTATAAAACCTTCAAATTGTTTTAATGTACTTTAGCCATTAAATTTTTTTTTTATTATACCTGAATGATTGACAATATGAAGGGCCACTTATTTTGATGATCCAAAAAAAAGAGCATCCTCCACTATACATTTAATATAAATGTTTCAGTAAATTATCTAATTAATAAAGGATTATTTTTTTTTTTTTTACCATAAATATCAACTCCTTATTAAAGTGTTTTACTTACATTAACACCAAATTTAACAGGAGCTTTCTGCAGTAGAACAGAGCACCTTTCTGCTCCTATTTAGCTTTTCTTGCCTCCATCTGTAAACGTGTGCTTTGTCTTGAATGAGGGTATTCATTCCTATTCTTTAAAGGAAGCTTCCCAGCTCAGGCCTGAGTTCATAGATACTTTATAGCTCAGACAAATGCATTGTGTTTTCTTGTAAGGATTATCTATAAAGGCGAAAGGCTTCCAAGACACTGCCAAACAAAACCCTAATTACTCAGACCGCACTGTGCTCTACTGCTAGCATTGGCGGTGGCTCTGAATTTTTTTCACATGAGTTACTAGGCTTTGTAAGGTGCCATGACAACAGACATAAATCTAAAGCAGATTCTCACCACTTTTTCAAAGAAATAATCCCCTAAAATTGTGATTAGAAAAATAAAACTTTTCCAGAAACAACAAAAACCCCATAGCAATAAAATGTGTTAGATTAAAACCTGTTTTTATATGTAACACCAAATATGTAATTCCTATTTTATTTGTGAATGTTTCAGAGATATTAGAACTTATACCAGTTCATGCTACTTTTTTTCATGAGTTGATCAGAGTATTTAGGAGCTTTATATCCATATTTAAGATATCCTTTTTTTCCTGGGGTAAAACTGTTTTGTGACATATATACTTATTTTCCTTACCCTTATTTTTCTGACTGAAAGTTTGTATTAAATAAAGACTTCATTTAGATAATGTACATATATGTTGCCCTTCATCAAACAGGATGGGGCTAGATGAAAAATACTAACTTAGATGCCAAATTATAGAATATGGTATGTATGCCCACTGTTAGGTACAGAAGAAGCTCTGTGATGCTGTGGGCATCTTGGAAATGCCCCAGGAATAATTTTAGAGTACATAGCATCATGAACACTTTTAAATACCTAGGATACAATTTATAAAACATTGCATGGAATCCATACTTAAAACGTACATACTCCAAACATCCAAAAATGGAGCATGTCAGAGAAAAACCTTGATGCACAAAACAATGCAAAACAATTTTCCTTATGGATCACAGGTGTGCCTAAAACTTTGTCTCTAAGGCTCCCCATGATGTTCTTCCCAATTCATGTCCACACTTAAACATAAATTATCCATGCAAAGTACACATCAATGTCATTAGGTTGCTGAGTAATGTCATTTAATGGAAACTTCAGCCAAGACATTTAAAAGAAATGCAGTTAGCGGTTAGATAATTGAATTTGATAGCCACATTACATAAAATATTATTAATGACACCTTTTGATTCTGATGTGGACTGATCATGTTAGCAAGGACACATGGGAAGTATTATGTTTACCACTGACTGTAATAATGTCCCAGAATAATGTCACTGTCAGCTTTTCATGCTAATAGTCCATAGGAACCATGGAGCTGTTAACAGCTGTAATACATTAATAAATAAATAAATAAATAAATAAGCCTTAAAAGAAGCAGAACGATTTATAAGCAGTCGCAAATCCATTATTATATTTAACCCCAGATTGTTTATTAATGTTTATTTTTCTTTCATTAGAACCGTGCATCCAGGTACTCTTTCCCTTTTTCTTCATTGAAGTTATGTGCATCAACCTTCTCTTGTTTAACACTTGTTATAAAATAATCAGTGATGCAAGCAAGATGAGTTGTCCAGAGGTTTGTGAATTCACCAACTCCCAAAAATATAGGTGCGTTTCAGCGGCAAATGGTAGATCACAGGAACAAATAGAGCCAGCTAAATTGTCCGGGCGCATTCCATGTACAACCTCCTCTGCTTCGTATATCAGCTAATGTTAAGGTTGCCTAGAGATGGACTTCAATTACATTTACCTCTCTCACACTTCATTCAGCAGGAGATAAAATCAGTATCGTAAGAACGCAAAATCGCAAGCGTCAATATTGTAAAAAATATCATAATAATACAATAATCTGTATATCAGTCAATATAATTGGTAACTTAAAGTGTAAATCATGTTAATGAATAGTAAGAAAAATTATACAAGCAAACAAATTTTGCTATGAAAAATGTCTTTTTTCCTATTTTTTATTTGTTTTTTTACATTTTCAATGTTTATTTTATCTTTTTATTTTAAGGAATCAGTATTAAGATATTAAAAATGTCGAGTTATCAATAAATTTGGATATGGAATAGGCAGACAAGCTCCTTGTTTTCTAGCTCTCAGAGAGCATAGGAATGCCATGTGATTCATTATATTGCTCTGATGTCTATTTATTATAGATACAATACAGAAAAGTTATGCTTAATTTTAACAAAAATTATAACAAAGAAATTCTTAACTAGAGAGAACTTTGTTACTTTTTACAGAGTAAATAGTAGTAGTAAATAGAATCATTGGCAATGAGCACTTTTTGCATTATAAAGACACACCATGGAGCTCTGAGCAGCACTATTTTGTGTGAGAATACACAGGAACCTTTTGCCATGTCAAACTGACAGCAACCACCAGCCATTCTGTCAAGTCTGATGCTAAACACAGACACCTTTTCTGATTAGCTAACATTTCATGCACATAGATTTAGAGACAAGTAACCTGCTGAAAATAATCAAACCATCTGTTTGTATTACCTACAAGCAATTACATGTTCGGGTAGATTTAAAAAAAGCATTTCTCACTCCTGAATATTCACTCTAGTAGTGTATATATATTTTTAACCATTTCAAATGCTGCTCAATTTTTGTCCTCAAACATTGTTGTCCTTCAACAAGTGTCCTAAAGGAAAGGACAGCTGAGTCCTGTCCTGTTAAGACATCTTCAAAAAGCTGAGTGAAAGTCCTCCCAGTTTAAGCCTTTTAGTGGTTGCAATAACCTAGATGACTGAGAATTTACATAGGCAACATGAATCAAGCTTTTAAACATCTGTGGTGACTTAAGGAAACAAAGTGCCCCAAAAGCGATGTGGAGGTTGGACTTTTCTAACAGTAATGTTAATAGCGGACCTGGCCAACAGCAAGGTATGAGAATCAGCTAGCACGAGTGCTCCACTTAAAGGCCAGGAGAAGTTAAATTTATAGCTATCACCTATAAATACTAGGATTTCATCTCACAGCAATAAACTGGCGGTTGCCCAGTAGAGGTACCAGGCTGTTTTGGATGTTGTAATTCGGTTGGTGTATGATATGACTCAGTTACGAAAATGCCAAAATGTCTTGTTTCTTGAAACTTTAAACTTAACTTTGCTGCTCATACCATTACTGCATTTTCCTTAAAAGTGTGGTACCTTTAAAGTTGTAGAGAAACAGCAATTCCAACCGTTGCAGTTTGGTATTCTCCCGAGTGGTGCACGACTTTACACAAGTGAATAAAGTGAATGT
>NW_015154694.1:1778-4489 GCF_000732505.1 Cyprinodon variegatus | reverse complement strand
GTGCCTCTTATTGAATCCAGTCAGTGTGGGTTGTTCCAGTGAATGACTTGCTCGTTGGAGGGCGGACAGGGTTTACCCAGATTGCGGTTGTTCCTTGGTGAACGGAGAAACTGACTGCCACTTAGATTTCCTGCGGTACTTGAACGGGTTCTAGTGGAGATGAAACCCCTGCTCAGAGAGAAGCCCCAAACAATCCTTGGGGGGAAAAGTTGATCCAAAACACAAACTCTAATCCTCAGCTCAGTTTGGTGCTCAGAGAATCCTACCAGGGGGAGAAGGTCCAAAACATCCAGTTTGCAGGACGACTTCCTGCCGAGAGGCAAAGACAAAAAAAGCAAGATTAAAACCCAGGTGAAAAAAACTCAGTTTGACTCAGCAAAACTCATCTTGGCTAGAGTACCCAAAACTAGCAAACACTCTGGCGTCGAGGTAGTGGCAGTCAGCAGCTTGAGAGTCCTCCAGTAATGAGGTAACCATCCACAGGTGTGTGAGGAGGCCAACGAGAACCAGGCGCCGCCTGGTGGAGGAGGGAAGACAAACACACACAATCCACACAAACTGGATTCCTAACAGTATCGGGAGACGGAGACCAACAGACCTTCCTCATCCTTGGCCCTATCTCGGAGAAAGTTTTGAAATAGTCGAAAAATTTAGCTTTTAATTCATATAGTGGCATCTGGCTGTTTTTTTTTTAAGGTTACTTTATACTTTTATACTTTAAGTAGTTTTTGGAGCACATACTTTTTCACTTTTACTTTAGTAAAGAGGTCAAGTTGATACTCCAACTTTTACCAGAGTGTTTTTATTAATCAGCCTTGACCCTTATTTACAGCATCAGATCATCATATTTTATCATATAGTGTAAGACCATCCCAACATGTTTAAAAAAGCCTCTGATATTCTCCAGTTCTACTGGAACCATCCTTGGTTTCCATTCTCAGCAGACCAACGTGTGACCCTCCTCTATGCGTCTCCGAAAGCTTCAGGCCTTTTAGAGGGACAGACGACCTCATTTTGTCATCTCTTTATAAGGGCAGTGAACACGGGTCGCTTTCGTCTGATGGATTCTTGTTTACCCCTTTCATTGCTTTACTGTTTTCAGTCCAAACTGTCAAGATGTTTTATAATAAGCTAAGAGTAAGGATTCATTTTGAGGCCATCAATCAGTGAAAGCTCAAATCCAAACTTTTCTTCTTCTTTAGATGCTCTTGTTCTTTTTTTCTCCCTTTTCAAGAGCTCCTCCAAGCTGCCTTTGTTCCTTTCTTCAATCTTCATCTTTCTGTTTGTGTCCTTGTTTCCCAGCAGACAGACAGAAATAGCGCCGTGTGTACCAGCAGTCAACTGGAATAGATCCATAGCACGATCTGACTGCACACTCACTCACACACATGAAGGGTTAGACCTTCTCCCCGGGACTTCTCAGGGAGAAACCTGACATTTGCTCTCGTAGAAAGATGCACCATCTTGCAGATCAGAGGCCTCCGAGGCCAAACCTTTCTGTTTCTCTCACCCTCTTTATTCACACTGAATGGTAATTTGCTTTTTAGACAAGTTAGTCTACAATTTGGATTTAATGTTGGCATAAATATATTCAGGGTGAAGATTATTCCTCTGTTGGCCTATTTTGGTCTTATGTAATCTCCCAGCTGTCTTGGCAGAGGCATAAATTTACAGTAAGAAAATAGAAATGATTTTCTACCTAGAGTGGCTCAGTGCTTCAGCTGCATAGTGAATATTCAAATACCATCTCCTCGCTTTCAGAAAACAGAATTATTTTGTTCTCTCCATGAGAACCAACTTCCTCTGCGGCTATCCGGCTAGCGTCAGCTGCTAGTTGGATTTGTCTTGCTGATTTGAAGTAGACTTTAGGATCAGAGGGACATTTTCTGGCTGACAGGCTTAAGGACACATCAGGTGTTAATCAAAACTCCAGACTTCAGCCAGAACATCCGTGTGGCTCTGATCAATGGATCCCGTTTGTCAGTCGTTTCTGCTTTCTGTTTCTTTTCATTCTTAGGAGAATAATTAGCATTAAAGGGGAACGCCGTTTTTTTTACATTGAACCCACAAGAGTTTTTTTGTAATTTGGAGCTGTTCCGAAGATATTTGGTTTTGTTTTATCCAAGTTACATCTTCCTAGTCTTCCTATGGGCAACGAGTTGAAGGCACAAACTAAACTGTTCATAATTTATTCTTTATGGTACGCCAGCATTCATAACATGTAGGCGAATCACTGTCCCCCAGTGATTTATATTATTTTGACAGGCAGACCAGGCCACAGGCGGCTACGCTCTACCCCTCCTATTCATTCGGCTAGCTAATCATTCAATTCCATTTGGAGAGCGAGATCATCTGTGGTAGCAGCACTAGACATCTTCAAGGCATGTGAGGAAAACTAGCAGCAGTTCAGCGGACAGGATGAATGAATGGTAGCCGGCATGCGCGGATGACGTCATACACACTCCGCTTTGTTTTAAAAAAATATAAATATAAAAAATCTAACCGCGGATGTCTGGGGAACAGTGATTCGCCTACATTATGAATGCTGGCGTACCACAAAGAGTAAATTATGAACAGTTTAGTTTGTGCCTTCTACTCTTTGCCCATAGGAAGACTAGGAAGACTTCTAAAAGTACTTTAAATATGAAATTATTACATACTGTTCAATAAATGATAAGTGTTTTTTATTAAGAGTAATTTTCATGTGAATG
>NW_015154694.1:0-1431 GCF_000732505.1 Cyprinodon variegatus | reverse complement strand
ATTTTTTTCAGATTATATTGTTTTAATTTTGTTTTTGCATAGTTTATATTTCAGGTCATTATTAGACCAATAATATCGATGTTGCTAACGTCCAGCAGAGCAACAAAGTTGTGTTTTCTCTCCAAACTCCAGAGAATTTAATCTGTGAAATGAAATTTGAAAATAATGCATTCTCTAAATCAATATTTAAAAAACAAAAATGGGGGAAAAAAATGAACATATAAAATCTGTAAAAAGAAATAGAAAAAAAACAAAATCTGTAAAAACAGCTAAATTAGTTTTTTTTTTTAATTTCATTTCAGATTGCATTTTTTTCTTCATACTTCAGATTACAAGACAGTTTCTATGCAACAATAAAGGAACATGATACCAACACAATATACTGTAGGAACAATAATGGAATAAAATTCACTCCATATTAGTGTCTGATCGGTCTTGAAGGCAGAATTTCTAAATGCTAATTTGTTGAGATCTTCTAAACTCAGAAAAAAAAAACAGCTTTAAATATTTTCCTCCTGTGCATCTTTTACTCTACTTGTGTTTGTTTTGTAGCAGGATTTAGAAAAGTGCACCGAATCAGCTGGCAAAGATCCCTGCCTCAATGATGGAACATGACTAATCTCCAAAGAGGAAAATTGAGCCACTATTAATCAGCCAGCCTGGTTTATGAGCTAAATAAGGCAGCAGATTGGGGAGTCTCTCTCTGCTCAAACTGAGACCAAAAATAGTTGGTGGACGGAGTGACGTGAAGGCTTCATACATGTGCATCTCATGTGCACTTAGCTGAGTTATAAATGGGTCTTTTTTTAGAAAATGCTGCGATCATAAACCATTTGTTATTATATTACTTTTCTGCACAGGTTGTCTTTGTCCATACATGCATCCATCATGCATCTTAAGGGTTTTCCTGTTACTATAAGTTAGCTGTCACATATATTTCCTGTTAATCTGTGCGTCTGTATGCGCCATGTGTTGGCGTAGAGGGGGTGGTGGTCATGACGCTGGTGCTGGGGTTTATGTCCTGGCCGTTTTCCAAAGCCAATTTCCGGCCTGGAAGCCGGAGATAACGAAAACCCTGCTCGGAAAAAGGGAGTAAGAGGATGCCTGAGAGGGCTGCCGGGGAGGCAACGCAGAAAATCAAGGAAAATGGGAGTTTAAGAACCCACTGGAGAAAAAGGAACAGGAGGATGATGGTGAAAGCAAAGCATGATTGAGTGGGAAAAACGGGATAAAAAGGGGGCGTGACTGAGGGAGAGCAGCTTTGGAGGAGAGATCAGAAAGTGGAGCGGAGGTCTAGATGAGCGGCAGCGCCTGATGGATAATGAGAGAGGAGGAGGTGTGTGTGTGAGTCATGCCCATGGAGGCTGCATGGTCACTGGGGAAGAGCTCACTGCCAGTCCCTGGCATCAAAAGGCCTTCTGGAGCTGAGTG
>NW_015154693.1:3046-4492 GCF_000732505.1 Cyprinodon variegatus | reverse complement strand
GCCAACCTATGCTAACTAGACCCGCTAACCAGGACTGTTAACCAGGACCGCTAACCTATGCTAACTATTCCCACTAGCCTATATCCTGGATCAGTTAGCCGCGCCCAGCTTGGTTCCTTTGCCCGTTGTAGCGTGGTTTAAGCGAGGCTAGGACGGTTCCTCGCTTCCTAGTGTCGGGTCGGTCCGGTTCAGTTTGGCGTAACATTTACACTCAACGGTTACCTTGGTAACCGGGCTGGGACTGATCTCAGCCCAGTTTCACAGGGTTCTGTGTCTCTGGGTCACGGTTCTGATAGCTGCAAACGTTCCCTAGCAGGAAGCAGCCGGTACTCCGTCTGTGGTGGACAGGCATCGGACCGCCGGCTCTGCTGTCCATCACAGCCGACACAGCAGAACTTTCACTGAGCCCGGTGAAAGTTCTGGTGTGACTGCAGAGATGAGGAGGCGACCCGGTTAAAGGGTTCGAACCGGAACAGGACAGCCGGGTCCAAACATTCAACAAAATGCTGAAGATTCAAAGATCATGAGTTAGTGGACCGCTAGCAGAACTGCTAGCTGGGTGGTTCTGTCCACCGGGTCTACTCACCTTCTTTGGACTCTCCAGAGCCCTGAGTGAAGAGCAGCTGGTACTGCTTGTTGGGGAAGGATGCCGGGAAGATTCTGGACATGGCCGGGCTGAGAAACAAAGAACCCATTAGATCCACAGCAGCCACCAGGCCGGTTCTGGTGCCGGTTCTGGTGCCGGTGTTACCTCATGGTGTGAGACAGAGCCAGGACGCCCAGGACGAAGAAATAGACGGACAGCAGCAGGTTGATGTACTCCTGAGAGAAGACCTATGGGACGGAGGACGCTCTGTGAGGGACGCCGGAACCGCTTAGGACAGAACCAGCCGGTCCGGTCCAAACTCACCTTGAAGAAGAGGTAGAGTCCAAACAGGGTGCAGCTGGCGATGATGGGGAACCGGGCCGCGTCCCGACTGGTGATGGTCTCTGGAGCATCCGCCGAATTCTGGAAGAAACACGGACAGGATGAAGAACGGAACCACAACTGGACCCGACCTAGAGATGGTCCCGCCCACAGAACCAGCACCGACACAGCAGCTCAGCATCCAGAGGGTTTGGTCCAATTGGAGACCAGGAGGACCTGAATGCTCTCTGAAGGCCACTGGGTCAGAACCAGGAGGGCAGCAGACCAGACCGGTTCTGCTGACTTTCTGTTCTGGTGGGTCCGGAACCCTTCTGCTGCAGAAGGTCCACACAGCAGAACGGTTCTACTCTCCCTGGTGACCCAAACCGACCTGATGAACAGCACCTGTCCATCAGAACCATCTGCTCACAGGTTACCGGGCTGTAGAACCTGGTCCTGGAACACAGGAGGGGAGTGGCGGCGCCACACAATGGCGGCCCACTGCTCGCCGGGCGCCACACAATGGCGGCCCACTGCTC
>NW_015154693.1:0-1203 GCF_000732505.1 Cyprinodon variegatus | reverse complement strand
GCAGGAAAAAGTCAGCGGGAAGCAGTCAGCCGTAGGCAGACAGTGGGAAGCAGACATCGGGAAGCAGGAAGCAGTCAGTAGGAAGCAGACAGTGGAAAGCAGTGGAGCCACCAGGGCATAGCTTGTTCAACACTGGCAGCAGAGATTACATTAACAGGAGAAATGTTGTACAGCCCATGATGCCGGTCCATCCTGGTCCCTACAGCCCACCCACCCCCCGCCCGCAGCTGCTAAATGACCGCTCACAGCTGAACCTTCATCTGCACCAGCGCCGTTAGCTGGGATGCTAACCGGTTAGCATCGGCTAACGGGTTGTGTTTACCTTGGACTTGGAGCAGGTGACGGAGCGCAGCGCTCCGAAGAAGATGGGCAGCAGGGCCATGAGCACCAGGCTGCCGTAGGCCAGCGCCGTCCCCTCCGGAGTGGCCACGAACTTAGCCGAGGCGTTCACCGCTTCGGTCCCGTTAGAGTCCGAGGCGTTCAGCGCGGCTTCTGCTTCTGCCATGATGGGTCTATTCAGAGGTTCTGCTGGAGATGTTCCGAGGCCGAGAAATGAGGCTCCTTCATCTACCGGAGCTCAGGAAGGACACGTTTCCTAAAGCAGAGAGCAGGCGATGCACAGGAGGGCTCACTCTGACGCGTTTCCGGAACCTCAGGAAGGCCACGTCTGCTAAAGAAGACTTCTTTAAGGAGGTCTCACTCTGATCTATATCCTAAAACCAAATGCAGCCACCTGGAGAGCACAGTGAGACCTCTCCTCATTTCACCAGCTCTAGATCTATGATGGAGGGAAGCTGCTTAGAGGAAGAACGCTCTCTGGATGACAGCGGTCTATAATAACGGACAGCTTAAAGGGGAACGCAGTTTTTATTTACATTGGGTCCTTGATTTTCCGTTATTCCATCATGTTCTTCTCACCCATATGAGTTTTATTGGAGGCTTTGTTAACAAGATCCAGAGAAGGGAAATGATGGCAGCAGGTCACCGCTGATAGTTAGAATGGCCGCTCATTCCACCTCCTCTCAGGTGCTACAGGTGTCAGCGCTACGCACACCTGGCAGCAGCTTTTTGTTCAAAATGCAGAGAAGAACCCAGAATGGAAGAATGTAGGGAAGAAAGGTGCTGCAGCTGCGGAGGAAGCACAGTTAACTGGAGGATGGGAGGAGAGAGAGAAAGCAGGTTAGAAGTACAACAACTAGAAGC
>NW_015154692.1:0-4498 GCF_000732505.1 Cyprinodon variegatus | reverse complement strand
CATCGATATCGGTTATCGGCTACATGAGTTTTAAAATATCGGCATATCGGATATCGGCCAAAATCCCAATATCGTGCATCCCTATTTACAAGACAATTTAACTGCTATATACCTTATATCAAATGCCTATTATCTAATTATATCATTAAAATAATTATTCCAATTATTATCTTATTTACCTGCTGAAATTAAAGGCTAAATACACTTAATTTACGAAATGTTTAATTATGTAGTGCGAGATTAACCACTGCACCACCGAAGCATGTTTCATTATTTTTAGATAGTTTTTTTCAGTGTAGGAACCAAAAAAAAAAACATCAGGAAGAAATCAGGAGAAGTTTAAAGACTTTGGATGAAGAATAATATCAAAGATTATGGTAGATTATTATTAATTATTGGATCAGAACATTTGGACCTTTTACACTATTTAAACCCAACTTCCCTCTTTTCATTCATTAAAAAATGTTAGGTATGTAAAAAAATGCTGCTATCCTGTTTGCATCTTCTTCTATCCTTAAAGTGATCCAGCTAAACTCTGATTCTTTGAACTGTTGGTTACGATTCGATTGTTTGTTCAGACAAACATTAAGCTGGTTCTGATTCAGAGCAAATCAGATCAGAAATATCTGGTTTTCTCTCTAAAAATCAACCAAACATACAGAAAGACTCATTTTCCCATCTGTAGCGTTCAGTCGCATTTATCAAACAGTCTGATCAAATTTAGAGGATCAATCCCTCCTTTGGTTTGTTCCCATTTTTGGCGGAAAGTGTCGTCACCATAACCGATAAAATATGATTAGTTTTTAGTAGGAATAATAGAATTTAAACTACCTTGACAGGCGTGTATCCCTTTAGTCATGTACAAAAAAAATAAAAAATGAAGGTCAGATCACCATACACTTAAAAAAAACACCAAAAAGTAAATAATTTGTTGGTTTTTTTTGTACATGACTAAAGGGAAACGCGCCCATTGAGGTAGTTTGAAGTGTATTTTTCATAGAAAACGAAAGGGATAAACTAAAGGGATATTGACTATGGGTATGCTCATCTGACTGAAGACAGGAAATAAAAGATCGTCCTCTGTACCTTTAAAAGTTTTTATTCCAAATAACAAAATGATTTTTTTTTAATTGTTTATCCAAACTTCTTTAAATATGAAGCTGTTTGATAACGGATGAAATGATCCAGCTGTGATGTTGCAGCACAGACCGCTGTCACAGTTACAGTTTTGCTCTTAGTTTCTAAAAATGGAAAAAACTGTTGTTGTTTTTTTGGTTTGTGTTTTGAAACTGAAAACCCAGAGAAGGAGCCCATCGTGGATTTTCCCTCGTTTCCTTCCAAAAAAGTTCAAAAACAATCCACTGGACTTTGTCTCCAAGTTTGAAGACATTTCGTTTCCCATCCAGGAAGCTTTTTCAGGTCAAAATGTCAGAAATAGCCCGACCACGCTCGGATTCATCGCCATTTCAGTCCAGTTGATTGTTTTTGTTTTTTTTAATGACGATGACTGAGAATCTTCACCAGCGTCCTCGTCTCCTTCTTCCCTCCTTCTGACGCCTCTGGCCATCATTCCTGTCCGTTTCCAGGTCATCCATGTTCTCCTGACGTCTCGCTGAGCGTCTCTCCCGGATCCCTCACTGTTCTTCTGAACAGAAACCCACCTCTGCATGCGGAATACGCCAATAACTTCAAACACAGGATCACCTTCAGGAAGGAAGGAGAAGAGCCTGAGGTGAGGAGACGCTTCCTTCCTGTCATGGCTCCTCCCACTGGACGCTCTCCATAAATCATCCTGTTTTCTCTTTTTTTTTCAGGAACCGGTGGACGAGTTCGCCTCGCGGGACTTTGACGACCTGGAGGCGGGTCAGCGGTACTGTGTTCAGGTGCAGTTTGTTCTGTATGGGAGGAATCTTCTGGGTCCGCCCAGCTGTGAGCAGTGTGAGACCATCCCTGCCTCCGACCCCGACCCCAGTAAGATCCTGAGCTCTACCGGTCCTCATGTCACAGGTGTTGTTTACCGTTTGTAAGGCTGTTGGCTCCAAACTTTAATCTGCGAGTCCTGATCGTAACCTTGATTTTCATCGAGCGGCTAAATGAGCACTAATGCTAACGTTTTCCTTCCACCTCGTTTTCCTCACAGCTGTATCCAAAACGACCCAGATCGTCGTGGTTTCCATCGTGGTTTCTGTGATCTTCCTGTTGGTCGGCTTCGCCTACATCCACCTCTTCAAATCCAGGAAAATCAAAGAGTGCCTCCAGCCCCCGTACACCATCCCAGGGGTGAGAGCCGCCATCTTTCTCAGGCTTCGTACAACTTAAGAGTTTTATCCTCCTTTTCTTCCACGTTTCTGCTCTTAACTTGTTTCTCAGAAAGTTTTTATCTCCGTCTTTTACCAACAAAGACGTAAACGGTGCAGTGATGGCCTCCTATGCTCAGACTGTTCACTGTCCATGCTGAGTCACTGGTTGCTATGGCGATTCCCCCTACTTCTGAGTGACTACCCGATCCGCCTTATGAGCACGAACCGTCCTGCGTATCCAGATACACATCCGGGTCGTCCTCGGTTTTATGGTGTTAAAAAGACCTAAATGACATTTTTAACTCCCCAAAAATAATAAACGTAATAAAATAATAAAATGTTAAAGGTTAATAGTTTATTTCTTGAGAAAATAAATGCCTTAAAATCCTTTCTGTTTTATCACTCGTCTCTGCCTGATCCGCACCGGAAATGGAATCCTACGCTACTTCCAGGAACTAACTTTTTCGGCTTTTTGAGTTTTATGTTTTCCTGTCGTGTTAACATTGTGCTATATAGTGCCTAATCTAAAGAAAGAAACGACTAAAATGCAGATAAACATGGTTTAAACATATATTGCATGACCCATGATGACATCAGAGACGCAAAGAAAATGTAAAAAGCATCAAAATTTTTTCACAAAAGTCATAAAACATTTTTAAAAGTGTGTCTTAGCATTTTTTTGTGAATTAAGAATAGAAATAAGTAATTTTAATACTATAATTACATTATTTATTTAAACCTGGATGTATATCTGTTCATGCATGCGCAGGACGGGCAACACTCTACGATTTTTTGCACTTTTCGGGCCAATTTTCCAGTCGTGAGAGAATTTTTTGATCGGGCTGACTCTCTGATGGTTCGACATGTAGCATACCATGCGTAACGAGGGGCGATCAGCCTCTAACGACCTAGCCTGACGTAGTCCTACTCAATTCTAGTCAGAATATGAGTCTCATTCTGCTTTAAGGCGTAAGTGTGAGCAGGTAGATCGCATCAGAGCGTCGGGTCGCACAGTGTGAGAACAAACATCCTGAGCTGGGAACTTTTAAACCCTGAGGTTTCTTCGTACAGTTTGAGCTGCAGCTGCGTTCAACGATTGAAGATATCGTACAGCGTACGCCCGGCTTGACCAGTAAAAACTGCAGTTCCTGATATGCAGGAGACACATGACCAGGTGTTCATTATTGAAACTGAGAAGACGACGCAGAGCGGAGGAAGGTTGCTTCTATAAAGTGTGTTTCTTTCTGATCATGACGCCTCGAAGTATCATTTCCACCTTAAACCGCGGTCACTTATGAAAAAAATATATAAAATCAATCATTAATACGGTAATTATATCTTCTATAGTCGTACATTTTTCACAAGAACCAGCAGAGTGGACTGATTAATGTATCTCATGGTGACGCGTTGCCATGGTAACCGGCTCAGGCCAGAGATGCTGCAGCTTAACATTGGGGGTTTTCATAGCTTAATTATAACAGTTTTTATTGGACTCCCTGCAGCCAATCAGAATCCAGTATTCATTCAGACCTTTGTATAAATTTCATTCATTTTTGGCTAAAAAATCAGATTACAGATTGTTTCAGTAATAAAAATAATAAAAATATAAACAATGTAACCAAAACTGATGGCATAAAAAAAAAAAAAACGTTTTCTGGGATCAGAATGAAGGTTGATGTAGACTTTATTCTGGATTCATGGTCCAATAAGTATATAAAATAAAGATAAAACAATAAAACAGTAAAAAAAAGCAACAAAAGAACACTATTTATCAATTAGATGGGAGTTTTAAGGTGACGGGAATACCGCTGCTCCCAAAGCTTAGACTCAGATTGCACTAAGTTTGGTGTCAGTAGAAAAGATCATTTCACTGCCAGATGCTTTTAACCTACAGAGAAAAACATACATTGACTTTGGTAAAACGGCGTGTAAGGTGTTAACTCTCACTGTGACAAAGCATCATCATAGGCCACCTGTAGGCGACAGAGTTTATACAGGAATTAGTAAACCAATGCTTTTTAATGCTCCCCTATATATATATTAGGGGTGGAACGGTTCACAAAATCCACGGTTCGGTTCACGTTTCATGGTCACGGTTTTCGGTTCGGTATATGTTGATTGTTAGGAAAATCTATTATGTCTTGTATAGTACAAAACGTGTTGCACAATGCTTGCACACTGTTGCACTTTTATCCCCA
>NW_015154691.1:2676-4505 GCF_000732505.1 Cyprinodon variegatus | reverse complement strand
TTATTATTATTATTATTATTATTATTATTATTATTATAAAACCTGAGTTCAACTAAAAAACATCTGAATTAAGATGCTATGACCGAAAAAATTTGATTGACAGATGACCGTTGATATATGATTGGCTGAACTAACTGGCCTGCATAAAATACACAGATTTTAAGACAGGAATAAAAAAAAATAGATATTCTCTAAATATTGGGACAATATCATCTGATAAAGAGAACATTTATATACATGTTTAAGCCAGAATGATTTAATATTTAAAATATGACTTCCCTACGACTTTAAAAAGTAATACAAGCAAACATTTACCAATGAAGCAAAGCATTAAGAATGGACAGATGATGGGGGGAGTGTTCTGCGCTGCTGAGGCTCTAATCAATCAGCGCAGCAGGAATCAGCTGATGCTGATGAGAGGAAAAATCCCAACAGAGCCTAAAGATACCGGCGGGCCGATGCAGCGTCTACCTCCACAGAAAACAGCCAAGTTCATCACATTAGCAGCAGCTCAGCTCTTTAACCTCATTAACTGAACAGGAGTCAAAATGATCACATGGACCCAGAAGAACAGGATGACCTCAGTTTGACCTCTAGGAGAATCTGGACCGAGCCGGGAGCGTCTGATTGCTGCACAAACAAACCGTCCTACGCTGCATGATCCTCAGGGCAACAATAGCTGCAGTGTTGGAGGGTGGGGGGGTTCTGATAGGAAGTGGACAACATGGCGGGTCTGAGATGGGTCGGATATGAACAGGAAGGAGGAACATGGAGGACCAACAGGAAGGTTCTGATGAATAATGGAGGTTAAACAGTTCCCAGAGGAAAGCTGAGCGAGCCTCAGAGATCCGTCCTGATTCAGGATCGCATTCAGACCAAAACCAAAACCAGCCTTTAAACTTTATCTTCCTGTTCTGGAGCAGTTTGGGCTGCAGGAAAACATCATTTCCACTTTAGCTGCTTTTTCAGCTACTTTACACAACAGTTTCTTTGACTTTACTAAGCTAAGCCCCTCCCCCTCCTGGATACAAGCTGATGTTGTTCACTGATGCATGAAGAGAAACAGCTTTAAAACCCACAGAATGCAGACGGCTGGAGCCACAGAGAAAAATAACTTTACTGCCTGAAGAACCACCAGCATTTAATGCAAACTTTCCACCTGAGCTTCTTTCAAAGGGAGTTTTTCTCTCTACGGTCGCCACATGCAGGCAGAGTCAACGTCTGCTTCTCTGGCGCTAATCCAGCAGAGTCAATGAGGAGACGCAATCAGCTGATTTAAAAAAAACTTCAAGATGATCTGATTGATCTGGATCTATAAAGTCCCCTGAGACGTCATGATAGGAATCGAAGATATAAAAATAAAACAAATTGAATCGAAAAATGATATCAGTTAACCCTTTATAGGGCAAGTTAGCATTTTCGATCCCTTGCATAACCCTTACAAATGGAGTCCATCCCCCCTCCCTCAGTGAGGTCTAGAAGCACAAGATCTATATCCAGCCATTCAGCAGAGATCCTGCTATATTACTGTATATCTTATTTTGAAATTTGACCAGTTAGATGCAAACTTAATTGATATATTACCTACTGGAAATTAAGTTGGAAAAAAATTTAACAAGCCAAGAAAAAAGGTAAAAAGTTAATAAGCCTAGTTAACAATAATATTTAGGTTTATAAACTAAAATATGTAAGTGCCAGTATCAGCATTAATGTCTCTAAGGTTATGTTGGACCAAAAACTGTGCTTCATTGGCTTCCTGTTAAATCCAGAATAGAATTTAAAATCCTCCTTCTCACATATAAAGCCTTAAATGGCCAAGCTCCATCTGA
>NW_015154691.1:0-966 GCF_000732505.1 Cyprinodon variegatus | reverse complement strand
CACAGTTCATTTCAGCTTCATCATGGTTCCTCTTCCTCTCTGCCCGTCTGAGCATGCTCAGTGGAGCGTTCCCATCAAAGAGGCTTTTCATCCCCCCCCATGCAGGCCCCTCCTGCAGCACTTCCTCAATCATCACAATAAGGCGATTCTGCAGCTCTGGAACCGGTTCCAGTCGGTGCCGCCAGCCTCCTGATCACCTCTGGTCGTCAACCTTCAGGAGCGACCACCGACAGCGACATGTGGGCCCGGTTCCCTCCATGTAGAACACACAGGCGGGTTCTGGAGGCTGCAGAACCGGGTCCTGAGCTCTGAGAGGTTCTGTAGGACCAACAGCTGCAGCGACTCTTCAGGAGGATCCAGCCTGGTCCCACATCAGAACTAAAAACTGTTCCTAAAGCTTAACATCCAATTAAATTAACGGTTCAGAACGTTTAGTTTACAGGGTCTGTTTGCTGTAGGAGGAAAACATTCGGACCAATCAGTCGCAGCCGAACCTCAGAAGAACCGACGAGTTCAAAGAAACCGGTTCGCTTTAATATCGGTGGGTTTGGGAGCCGGACGATTTAAAGCTTCTAATTGGGCGACTGTAAAACTTTTAACGAGGTGGAAAAAGTTGTGATGGTTTGGTTGTAAAGAGGTTTTACTGGGAGCAGGATTCTGGAGTTAAACTTTGCTCCTCTGTGGAGGAGCTCCAGGAGGAGAACCTCCAGGAGGAGGAGCTCCAGGAGGAGGAGCTCCAGGAGGAGGAGCTCCAGGAGGAGAACCTCCATGTTTCTGGTTCTCTTAATATTTCAGCAGTGAAAACAGACTCCAGGAAAGCGAGGAGCGTCTCAGCTTTCCTTTGTGTGAATTTGATCAGGAGGCAGAAGAGTCTTAATTCCACTAAGAGGACAGAGGGACGGGGGGGGGGGCAGGGGGGGGGGGGGGACGGCCTGCGGAGCCTAATGAAACATTGATGAGGAGGAC
>NW_015154690.1:2479-4506 GCF_000732505.1 Cyprinodon variegatus | reverse complement strand
TGTGTGTTTGAAGAAAACTAATCAAACTTTAAGAGTTCAACATATTAAAACATTTGAATGGTTGAAAGTTTTAAGTTGAGCAAATTATGTTTAAAAGACTTATGCAGAACAAAAAATGATCTGTTAGGTTTTCTGGGGTTTTGCTTTTTTTTCTAGTGTGAGTGAGCTTCCTGTCACAGAGAGAATCTTTGCATGGAATACCTTTCTTGTATAAAAGTGTCTTCTTGTGAATCTCTTCTAATATTGGAGCATTGAATCATTTGGAACCATTGTATCACGGTTCACTACCTGAAGCCTCATTCAATTCCCTTGTTTGGGTTCTGAGGGCAGAAGCAACTGTTGAACCAGATGAAATCCTGAAAATATTATGCATCTCTTCTGTATATAATGCTTATGTATGTGTTGTTAGTACCTCATTAAATATTTTAAGTAAGCCATGAAAAATAATTTATTGACAAAATGAAAATTCTGGGTTTGGCTTTCATGTTTTGTGTACTTTGTGTACTGAGTGCTTTTGGACACTCAGTACACTATGTTTGCATAGTAGTAGGGCTCAAACTTTTTTTAATTTATTATTATTTTAAGACAATTTCTCCAGTTTTGAAAAATATTCTTTCAGAGGGAACAGATGCTGGTCTATTAAGGTACTGTTTGACTGGGTGCCATAGATTTGGACAGAGTTTTGAGTTCTGCCCAATATTTCAGCAGATGGTAGGCTTGATGGTAGTCTGGGGTGGGCAGGTTTGCTTTTGTTGGCTCTTGTGAAGAAGATAGGCAGAATGACTGATGGGGGAAGTCTGCTGTTAGCCTCCTGTCTGTACACCTCTGCCACCTCCGCCAACTACCTCAACACCAAGTCGTGTCTTCACCTGTACTGACCGTGGGAGATTGTGATCTTACAGCCAGACAGGATGGGGGATTTTCCAAAGTTCAGACCATGACATGGTCCTTTCTAAGATGCCTTCCCATGACAACCAGCCTCCCTGTCTGCTCAGCGACACAGCCTTGACATGGAGACGATTTTCCCTATTTTTCCCCCCACTTCTGCCACCACCATGGCTCTGTTCTTTCGAGGCCTTTAAACAAAAGAGGGGAGTCTCTCCTTTCCCCCATCCTGCACAACCCTCCTGGACTCTGCCCACCACCTCAAGATGTTTCAGCCTGCTGACTGCCAGGTTTAACACCTCCTCGCTTCTGACCCCTTTCTTCAGGGACAGACTGCATGATTGGAAGGTTTAATCTTCATCCAGGCCCAGCTTACGAGCTCATCAAGCATCTTCAGCAACCTCGATGTACATGCCACTGTCTGGAGAACAGGTGGAAGCATTTGTCCTGTGGGTAGCTTCACTCCTCCTGCCATCTTCCTTTCTCCTATAAGGATGATTTCAAAGGCTGCAATGAACAGCAATGATCTGCACTCCCACTGCCCCAAACCTGCCCCTGCAATTCTCGTAGAGTATTTCTACGATGTTGTTCAGCTTGGTTTACACCTGACCATGCAAAGAGTGATATCCAGCAGCTGCCAGACTGCTGTTTCGTTTGCTTTTGGCCATTTGATCAACTGCCTTCGCCCCGGTTCTCTCGTCTCTGCCCTCTGCTGTAGATCTTGGATGTTGGAGTTTGGTGGTATCCTAGAGTCTGTTGGTGTTTTAGGGGTGCTCTCATTGTTGCTACCTTCAGAGGAAACTGGGTCCACCAAAGGCTCCGTTGAACTTGCTGCCAGCCCTCCTGCTGCAACGTTGGAGTCCTCAGCACTCTGGTTAGCAACCTGGCCCTAGGTTCCTTTTGTCTGAACTGTGATTGCAGTGCAATGTTGCTTCTGGTCACCTGCTTTGCATTCTTTATTCCCCTTGTGGATCCCTAGTCCTCTAAAGATGGTTAACTATTCCCAACCACACCTGCCTCTTCTCATAACCCTAGAATCGATGCCTGAGTCCGTTACGGTCATTACCATGCGTTCTATCATATGATGAGAAGTTTGAGTAATTAATTACATTTACTCAGTTACATTTACTTGAGCAACTTTT
>NW_015154690.1:0-1349 GCF_000732505.1 Cyprinodon variegatus | reverse complement strand
AGACAAGAACTCAGTCTTACTCAGAGAAAACTCAGCTTGGCTAGAGTACCAAAAACTGGCAAACACTCTGGCGTCGAGGTAGTGGCAATCAGCAGCTTAAGAGCACTCCGTTAATGAGGTAAACGTCAGCAGGTGTGTGAGGTGGCGAACCGGAACCAGGCGCCTCCTGTTGGTGGAAGGGAGACAAACACAAAAACAAACACACAGACAGGAGCCCTGACACTGCCTGACTTTGTTATTGTTATGGTCTTGGTTTTGTAAAGTTTTCTTAGAGTTTTTAGTTTTCATGTTGATTCATGTTTTCATTGTGTTCTAGTCTTATTGGTTTAATTCCTATTTTGTTGTGTTTTTGGATGATTTTGACTTTTTAGGTTTGTCTTTGTTTTCTAGTTTTATTGGTTCATTTTCTACTTTGTTGTGTTTTTTGATGTATTTGAGTTCTTAGGCTTTCCTCTGTTGCCCTCTTGTGTTGGTTTCCTTTTCCCCAGCTCCTTTCTAGAAGCCTCTGTTCACACCTGCTCCCAATCAGCTCGTTAGTCCTCCCTTTGTTCACTCAGCCGTAAATACTCTCCCTGTGCAGTTCCTCAGTGCTGGTTCCTCGTCTCTCCTCGTCTTTCCCTGGTTCTTCATGCTTGTTTTCCCCTGATGTCTCCATGGTTATGGTTTGTTTTACATTTTAAGTTGGATTTTTGGACTCCTGCCTTTGTTAACTTTGATTATTAATTAAAACTGCGAGAACTCACCTCTGCCTCCCTGCCTCTGCATCCGGATCCTCAAAAACCTCAAAAACACTGACAGTTATGCTATTGTATTTAAATTACCAGAGTTTTCATATAACTCTGATTACATCATTTTACACAATAAATTATAAATTATATTCAGTATATTTATATTGAATATTTTTTATATTTAATGTTATTATTCAGCAGTTATATAGTACTTCAGTAGCCTTTATACCAAGTGCTTTTTTTTCTTTGAGTTTCTTGGATGACTACTTTTACTTTTACAAAAAAGAACAGTTAAAAAATAATAATAAAAGAATTTAATATTTAAAACAACTAAAAATAAAATATTAAAGTAGTCCCACTCTTAAAATCCAGATGCTCTAGCCGCCTCTGTTTAGAAGTATGATCTCTGTTTAAAATCAGTCATTCTGACTTCAGAGTACAAAATGAACAAAAAAAAACAACAACTCATAAATCTAGATGCTACTGATGCCAATATCATATTGCTTTAGAGGCAGAATCAGAAACCCTTTTCATGAGCAATCATGTTTGGATGATCTATAATTTATTGTTTCTTTAGCAATGGAATCTCCAGTGGAATCAAATTGTCCGTCTAAATGTTGT
>NW_015154689.1:2709-4527 GCF_000732505.1 Cyprinodon variegatus | reverse complement strand
AGAGAGACGGACGGACAGAGAGACGGACGGACAGAGAGAGACGGACAGACAGACAGAGAGACGGACGGACAGAGAGACGGACAGACAGACAGAGAGACGGACGGACAGAGAGACGGATGGACAGAGAGACGGACGGACAGAGAGACAGAAGGACAGAGAGACGGACAGACAGAGAGACAGACAGAGAGACGGACGGACAGAGAGACAGACAGAGAGACGGACAGAGAGACAGAAGGACAGAGAGACGGACGGACAGAGAGACAGACAGAGAGACGGATGGACAGAGAGACGGACAGAGAGACAGACAGACAGAGAGACGGACAGACAGAGAGACATATGGACAGTGAGACAGAAGGACAGAGAGACGGATGGACAGAGAGACGGACGGACAGAGAGACGGACAGAGAGACAGAGAGACGGACGGACAGAGAGACGGACAGACAGACGGACAGAGAGACATGTCCATGGTTGCCACCTTCAGATCTGTTGATCCAGAGCAGAAACTTCTTTGCTCAGAATCTCAGAGGAAACCAAACGGTTGTGTTTTGCTGCCACCTGCTGGTTTCTCTCCTGAATTAGTCTTTATTTTTCTTTAGGCCAGATACGTCATCGTGGCCACTCCCCCCGGGCTGATCCTCAAGATGCACTTTAACCCGGAGCTGCCCCCCCTCAGGAACCAGCTGATCTACAGGGTCCCCATGGGCTCCGTCATCAAATGCATGGTCTACTACAAGGAGAACTTCTGGAGGAAAAAGGGTAAGCGCAGCTGGATGGAGGGATTGCTGCGCAGCAATTGGCTGGTTTTAACCTCTGGTCCCATCAGGTTACTGCGGTACCATGGTGATCGAGGAGGAGGGGGCTCCTATCGGCCTGACTCTGGACGACACTAAGCCTGATGGGACGGTTCCTGCTATCATGGGGTGAGCAGCAGATAGACAGGATGGAACATCTGGAGAAGGAGCAGCTTCTCTATTCCACAGTTTTCTATGTTAATGTTGAGAAGAGCCTCTGATTGATATTTAAAGGATTATAAACATGCTTAGATTTCCATAGTTTTCCATGACTGCTGCACATAAACTGCTACAGAAGATCCTTCCTGCCTGCAGCCATCAACACCTTTAACAAGCAGCTACAGAGAACCTTTGAGTTACTCTGACATTTAAGTTCCCTCTGGGATTCATCACTTAGTTTGTTTAATGAATTCTCTTTAAAGGCTTTTAGTTTTAGGATTCCTTTAAGCTCCTGTTACATCTTGATTTATCCAGCGTCTGCCTGACGTTCCAGAATCTCCTAAACTCTGCAGACGCTGAACTTTCTATGGATTCTTTCTATTCTGGGTGTTTAGAGGATTCATAACGAGTCCAGAACTTTTGTCCAACGACGGCCTAACTTCTGCATAACGCACGGCAGCGTGATGCCCTGAAATGATCACAGTAACCTAGCTGCAGTTTACTGCCAGCCAAAGAAAGAAAGAAAGAAAGCAGGTTTCTGGTGTCAGCAGATTGAGCGTCATGTCTGCTAGGAAGTGTGTTGGTGGTGGGCGTGAACGCAGGGAGGATCCATCACTCACCTTCTGGCTCACCCTATGATGGGGATGAAGTCTGGAGGAGAACTGACACTGAACGGATGTTCATCAGATAACTGACCTGGAACTGATGGTCCACGCTGGCAGACGTACTCGCTGTACGTCGACGTGTTCCATCGTGATTCAGCGTGCTCATAACTTATACTGTTTACCAGCGTTTTTTTTTGCCAGATTTTTCGTATGCCAGGAATTCGCTGATCTAAATCATCAAGGTGTGACAGGAACTTTTAAAA
>NW_015154689.1:0-1157 GCF_000732505.1 Cyprinodon variegatus | reverse complement strand
AACAACACCCCATTGGAGCAGCCGCAGGGAGGGGTCTTTCTCACACCCCTGTTCCCCGGCTGCCGCCCGGAGTCTGGGGCCTGGAGGAAGAGCCGCCTGGTCCGTGGTCTTGGCGGGGGGCGGCTGTGGGGCCTGGGTGGCCTGCCGATGGCGGGGCGCCTCTTCAGCTCTCCACAACCACTATTGAGCATTTAATCTTTGAATAAACTTTACTAAACTTTATCTCCTCCTTCTTTCATCTTTTCTTATCTTTTTCCAGTTTTTCCTCTTCTGTTCTACCTACATTGCAGTGTCCATATAATCTGTTAAACTCCCTGCATAATTATAATAAAGATATTTATACGCATAAATCCAGTGGAACACTATGGCGATAGCCGTACTGCTCCACCTGTGAAAGTAAAACCTGTTGGGCTCTTTTTGGCACCAAGACTATTATTCTTATTGCCACATCGTCAGACAGGACACTGTAAAAAAAAGAAAAGGAAAGAAATCTTCCTTTAATTCACGCTCTATTTTCCAGGCATTCAGAATAAAAAAACTATAACTGAATATTAGTTGTTGAAATAAACAATAAGCATAAAGTGCTGCTATTAATTAAAACCGTTAAAAGAGGTTGGACATTTACTCCTTTCTCTCCCTGCAGATTCATCCTGGCCCGGAAGTGCAGGAAGCTGGCAGGTCTGACCAAAGAGGAGAGGTTAGAAAAACCACGGCAACCAGCCACAGCGGGTTAAATTCACTCTAACCTGCCGCCAGCGGCTTTGGTGTCAACTTTTGTGTTGCTTTGTTCAGGCTGAAGAGGATCTGTGAGATCTACTCCAGAGTTCTGGGCTCCCAGGAGGCTCTCCATGTGAGTCAGCACCCAGAGAGCTGAGCAGCTTCAGCAGCTTCAGCAGCTTCAGCAGCTTCAGCAGCTTCAGCAGCAGCACTGCTTCTCATGGCCTCTGCTGTCTTTCAGCCGGTGCACTACGAGGAGAAGAACTGGTGTGAGGAGGAGTACTCTGGAGGCTGCTACACGGCTTATTTCCCTCCTGGAACCCTGACCCAGTTTGGCCGGTAGGTGGAGCTGTGCCTCAGTTGTAGTGCAGATGCTGCAGGCCTCCACTAGGAGGCAGCAGTGAAGGCTGAGTGCAGCCTGTTCAGGTTCAGATGCGGTT
>NW_015154688.1:0-4527 GCF_000732505.1 Cyprinodon variegatus | reverse complement strand
CTATCTATCTATCTATCTATCTATCTATCTATCTATCTATCTATCTATCTATCTATCTATCTATCTATCTATCTATCTATCTATCTATCTTAATTTCTCTCTCTCATCAAAATCAATGTACATTATATAGAATATTCAGTTATGAATAAACTATTTTTCAAAGGTGAATTTGCAGGCACATGCAGATTTGTGACTGTTTGCAAATTATAATTAGTGCCTATGGGAGCATAAAGACCTACAGGTTAGGACTCATAACTGCACTCCACTAATCTGCAAACACAGGTGCAAGCAGCACATTTTAATAATGGACCAAGTCGTCTAGAAGGAGCAGGACAAATTAGAGCAAATCACAAACGGGAGTGTGTGATTTAATGACACTTAGCTTGGTAATGGCTCATATAAACATAATTAGCTGTTTAGGTATTCCAGATCTCCCTTTTGATAGAAGTAACGCATCTACCTGGGTAAGTACAGTGGTAGTGTAAGGATAATAAGTTACAAAATAATGGAATGGCTGCTAATTTGTTAAGTGTATTGCTGCTAATGAGTAATCCCAGATCATTTTAGTCCCTCTCCAGATAATGATGGGTTTGTGTGTATTCAACAAACTTCTAGTCGGGTAGGGAGTCCCATCCAGATGAGGCATCACTGAAACCAACATTTGAAACCTTTTCTACTGGTGCAAAAGTTGTAAGGTTCCATCATTGGGAAAAACATAATTTCATCAAAGTAGAATTGGTAGCTAGTCATGTGTGTTCACATACATACATTATAATGCCAAATATACTGAGTTGAATCCAAGCCTTAATTCCGAGCGCAAATCTCTTCCATGGCTAGTGGTGTATGCATTTATGAGTCTCAGGCGAGTGTGTGGACAAACATTTGTAAAGGGGCGGGATGATGTCAAGAGCTCAGTCACTTTCAGTGTTTTTCTTTGTGATAAGAAGTCACCTTTGGAATGAGTCTGGTTGTAAAGTTTCCTCTTCATTTCCTTTTTCATGGACTTTAAGGAAGTTGAGACTGGTTCTCTAGAGTCATTAATTCTTCCTCTCAGTTATGCCTATAATAGTTTCCTTCCTGTTTCAACATGACTGCATGCATTGCTGCACACCAGTTGAAAAGGTGAAGTCCATAAAAATAAGGATGGGCAAATTCGGTGTTTGGGAACTTGAGTGGCCTGCGAAGAATTCCAACCTGAACCACGCAGAACACCTTTGGGATGAGTTAGAGAGGAGACTACAAGCCAAGCCGTCATGTCTAACAAGAGTGTGTGACATCAAAAAGGTGTTCCTGCAAAAAAATCCAATAAGCAGAATCCTCAAACTTCTGAGAGCTTTCTAAGAAACACTCAAGCTGGTATAGAAGCAAAGACGGACTGAAATCACATTAAACCTTGTGGTTTAGATATGGAACTAAACTGAGCTTTGTAGGTATGGAGGCAGATAAGCAAATGCTGCTGCTATTTGGAACACTTTTCCATTTTACTTTCAGAACTGTATTGCAAAAATATGCTTTTGATTTGACAGTAAAATGGTTAAATACAAAGTTTTGTGAGGGTATGTGCATAGAAACTCAGCTTATTAATGATTAAGGTCTTATCAAACATGACCATCCACAAGAATCAGTAGTTCAGTGCTGCTGTTTGTGAAAACTAAATAAAAGCAGTCAGATATTGCACCAACGGGACATTGCCAAAGGCACAAGACCTTAGTAAGCTGCTGCTAGACCTATTAAAAATGTGTATGTTTTGAAATGCAGCCTTCAAGCTATAAATTTCAGCTTTTTCAAAATGATGAATAATGTTTAAATTCCATTTATCTCGTTTTGAAAAATGGGAAAATCAGTTTCCTCTTATTAAGCTTGAAGAAAACTGGGTTATAGCCAACTTTCTTAGCCTGATTAATTCAGTATGTATTACTTATTTCCACACTGGCAAGCTCTGCTGACATTACCAAGACTTGTTTGGAATTTATAGTAGTCTTGCTTTAGTCTGCGATTCGTGCCAAAGAGCAAGTGTCCCATTGATTGGACCCCTTAGAACTCTGACCCCTGGCAGTCAGTCAGGCTTTACCCACTTGGCAAAGTTTACCTGACCCCTCTTGACACCTCACCTTCACCGTTTTGAACTCACTGACATGATTAGACAGAGGTTCCCTGGTATTTAGGTTGAAAAACATTTATTTAGAAAATGGGATTGTGACTGTCTCGTATGCAGGTAAGTTTGCAAGTATAAAGCTTTTCCAAGATTTTAATACTTTTTCGGCTTTATTTTAGCAAATCCTTTAAAATACAACGAAATGAGGCAGATAAGAAAAACATAATGTATAAATTGTTTAAAATACAAGTTAAAACAGCTGTAGATTTAATTTACATTGATTTAAGGCTGAAACAATTAAACAGGTTAATCGTGATTAATCCATTATTGACATAATCTAACTAATTTAGTAATAGATTAATCTTTAACTGGGGTATAGAGACTCTAAAACATGGATTTAGAGTCCACCTTGAGCAGCAATTATGCCAAAATTGTTTTAAAAAAAAAACAATATGCAAACATGCTGTATTTAAGATAAAAAACTTTTTCATCTCTCAATATGCTCTAATCCTTTTACTATTTTGTTAAAAGTCATCTTTAAGGAATCTTTTGTTATCTGATTATTAATCAATCGTTGAGAAAAACAATCGACAGATTCATCGATTTGCAAAATAATCGTTAGTTGCTACTGTGGCGTTAAAAGCTTTAATCAGCTTTTAATGGAAAGATATTAGAAACATTCAAAAATCTGAGACTAAATTAGTAAAAGATATAAATTGGAATATTGGACGAAGTCAATAATGCATGGAAGTTCTCCTTCATTATAACAGCACAAGACATGGAAATAAATGTCAGCGACACTATTGCATGTGATTAAAATGGAAAATAATAAAATAAATGGAAAAATAAGCAACAACAGTAACTACAACAAAACCTTATGCAGATTTTTTTTTATATCAGTTCAGCATTTATTTTGAAACTTTGCTGTGTTCTACATTAAAAATGTTTTATTTAAGCAATTGTATCGAAAAACCAACAAACAAAAAAATGTATATTTATTTGTTAATCTGATGATTAAAGTATATTTTGTACATGTGTTCTCTGTCACTAGTGTCACAGATGGGTGTAGCACAAGGACACAACATGTGCCCAGATCCTGGGATTCCAGATCGGGGGAAAAGAAAGGGCTCCGACTTCAGGTAATGCAGAGTAACAATGACAGCAGCAGGACGATTAACATTACCTTTCATTGTTTAAACAACAACAAAAACAAATAAATGAAGGGATCATTTATTTTGTTTTTCAGCACCATATCTGGTTTTTGAGCCTTCTGTTGTTTTTATCAAAATGTGTGCCAGCATAATGCTTTTAATGTTGTCAAGCTTTTGTAAAATAAACTAAAACCGGCAAATATGTGAGCTTAAGGTGATACAGGAACCCTTCTACTTTTGCCGAAGCACAGCAATAGACTTCTTCTGGAACATATTGATATTACCATAAGGGCTATTGAGTCTTGTTTCCTGTCAAAGCTATTGTCTGTATCAGTGGTCACCTGTAACACAGACAAATGGGAGTCATCTGTATCCAGCAATCGTGCCATTTTTGTAAATCATGGCTGTAGGGAAAATAGTTTGCTTTTTTTTTCTCCCCAGTGAATATATTTTCCACTTTCTCCTATTTTTTCACTTGCTTATTTTATGTTTTATTCGACTGCAGGCGAGGAGCTACAGTGCATTTTTCCTGTGACGAGGGTTATGAACTGCAGGGTTCAAAGAGTATCAGCTGTCTCAGAGTGACAGACAGCTATGTGGGCTGGAGTGATGACCGGCCCATCTGCAGAGGTAAGCTTTAACATGTCACGTCTTTGCACGTATGTAATAGAAGTAAACTTAAAATGACCTCTATTCATACTGTTGTACTTGGTTGCTGAGCTCATGTTTGCTCCTAAGGCTGCTGTTATTTAGTGTGGGTGTATCGTCCATTTCTTTTCTCTAAATATGCAGTTTTCACCACTTCGATCCAACTGGCCTGATTTTGACCTTTATGCAGCATTATTTAGGGTTGCTTAGCCATGCATGTATATTGAATGCTAATCAATCACGTATTTTCCCTTTTGACCTTTAGGTAACTGGTATTTTATGTTAATTACAAGTATTTTTGGCATCTATGCAATTTTTCTCAGTATCTAGTCTTTAATACATTCTTTCTAAGTATTAAGTATTTAAGAATTTAATGTTTTGAATCATATCATTACATTTAGTAGCTAAAAAGCTTGAATCATATCAGTCCAGTTTATTCCTTCAATTTCATGTATGCAGTCTGAAAAAAGAGGAAATCATAACATATTTCAGGCATGTAAAAATAGATTAGAATGTCTATAGTTAATGTCGTCCCCGATTCAAATCCATCCATCCATCCATCCATCCATCCATCCATCCATCCATCCATCCATCCATCCATCCATCCATCCATCCATCCATCCATCCATCCAT
>NW_015154687.1:3078-4534 GCF_000732505.1 Cyprinodon variegatus | reverse complement strand
GAAGAAATACTCTGTAATTCCGATAAAACTTGCTCGATAGCCACGCTAATGCTAGTTTCATTGGCTGAAGCCGCCATGTTCTTTAGACTGAACTGTTGCGCTTCTCGTTGCGTCAACCTGCCTCAAAGCCAACGCTGATTGGACATTTGTTTGGTGAATGGCTCCAAATTTTCGTCAACGGAGAGTCTCCAGACTGATGTGCAAGTGAAACCTTGAAAGCTTGCAAGATTATGTTGGTCTCATGAGGCTACTACGTTGCGCCGATTCCCTCTAAATAACACAAACGTTTCCATTTTGGTAGTGCTAACTGACAAAGTTCTTATTCTTGTGGATTATAATGGCGGTTGTCAAGAAATTGAAGGCGTACATTACCACCACCTACTGGTAACTAAAAAGGTTATGTGTTGGGAGTTCAGGTCTACATTTCCGGTTCTGCCATAAGGTCAGTCGAATTAACAACATAATAAAAGTTTATCTTTGGTTTAACCATTGCAGTTAAAAAAAATCCCAAAACGTACCCTTTTTTCATTTTTGCAAATGCCGTTTTTCTAATTTGGCTTTAAAAATGGAAAAACAAAAAAAACACATGCTTGTTTTGTTTTTTCGTTTTTCTTTTGAAACGAAAAAACCAAAGAACAAACCATACACGGATTGATTTACACGGATTTGATTTTTATTCTTTTTTTGTTTTCATTTTAGATTTTATTCACAAAATCGGATAATGGATCATTTCCTGTTTTGAAAACAAATGGTGAAAAAACACAAGTGCATTTTTGCATTTCTAATTTTTGGTTTTAATTTGAAAAACAAAAGGACCAATGATACATGGATTGTGTACAATTCTCTTTACACTGTATATCAGTGTAAAATATCAACAGGTTGGCTGTTTTGCTGTTTGTGTTTTCTGCTCATGTACACTGCACACATTGGACGATTGGTTGCAGTGGTTAAACAAAAATTGTGCAAATGCTGGGAAATCACCACTATCAGAAATCTTGATAAGGCAGCCTATGTGCTGATGCTACAGTGCAAGAATGCATGGCAATGACAACTGAAGAAGATGGTCGCAGAATGACTGAACAAAAGTCCCAGGGCTAGTGTAACAGAGTTGGCTGCAAAATTTATACATTAACTTTAGGGGTCAGATGGTTATTAATGTATTTTAACATATTTGGTATAAAAATGTGGCTGCTGTTCTTTTAATCGTTTAAAATGTTCATCTTATTATACTTAGCTGCAATGCCTCGACTTGAGATGGACATTGCTAGCATGAACCTTTTTTTCTACCCGGCCATCTTTAGCAACACACACACTCACATATATATGCATAAAACATTATCAACTGAAGATTAAATTCATATTTGTATGAACAGAAATCTCAAAATTATTGATTCATCTACTTTATTGATCTCACAGTGGAGGAATTTACTCGTTACATCAGATGAATGTTTTGTTG
>NW_015154687.1:0-393 GCF_000732505.1 Cyprinodon variegatus | reverse complement strand
GCAATCATGTTCACACATTTAAAAATAGTTAAGCTCGTTACAGAAGCTACAAAACTGACCTTCCTTTGAGAAGATTGAGTTTCTGGAGCATCACATTTGTGGGGTCAATTAAACGCTCAAAATGGCCAGAAAAAGAGAACTTTCATCTGAAACTCGACAGCCTGTTCTTGTTCTTAGAAATGAAAGCAATTCTATGCGAGAAATTGCTAAGAAATTGAATATCTCCTACAACGGTGTGTACTACTCCCTTCAGAGGACAGCACAAACAGGCTCTAACCAGAGTAGAAAAAGAAGTGGGAGGCCGCGTTTCACAACTGAGCAAAAAGATAAATACATTAGAGTCTCTAGTTTGAGAAACAGACCTTCACAGGTCCCCAACTGGCATCTTTATTA
>NW_015154686.1:2659-4538 GCF_000732505.1 Cyprinodon variegatus | reverse complement strand
GTAATCATATTTTGCAAGATCTTTTGAGAGACATTTTTTATGTATTATGATAAAGGCAAATTTAGCAAGATCCTTCCTTAAAGATGAGTTTTGCTAAAATTACACCAAGTGAAAAAAGCTTTTTCACTTAAGGAGTTCTGGATAAAAAATACTGAGAAATGGAAACATTTTTTAATCCAACGTTTTTAATGATTATTTCAACAATCATTATTTAGATTTATTTCAGCTGTAAACATTATCTATATTTACATCATATTTGTGCACTCTTGTGACCAACATTTCCACAGGAATGTGGCTTTTTTTGTTTCTTTCCACTGTTAAACACTGAGTAAAATGACTTGCCTGACACGTAGTGCTTTATTGTTAAATTTCAGATGCTGAGAATAAAGTCTCATCGTTTGTCTGAGGCAGCCCGTCGTAGGGCTAAGCTGTTTTGGACTAGAAATAGCTGTGGGTATGAAATGCCTTCTGTCGATTTTGTTCCACGTGAGTATTTCTCTGAATGTTATTGCTGTTGAGTATTTTCATTTTCATATATTCTATTTCTAATAGTTCATGGTACAGGTCGCAGACAGGTTAATGAATGGGACGACGGTACGGTTACTCAGCACAAACATAAACTTGTCATCCCCAAAAGGAGTGTTGATAAGAAAGTAAGTAGAATATTTTACAAATATTTTATTTGGCTTATATTTTGATTTTGAATGTATATAATCTTAATTATTTTGATATTTTGTGTTTTGTAGTTTGTACTTATCGGGGCGTGGCATTTGAGGTAATTTGCAGACAACATTGTTCGTCTGCTGGACTTGGATTTTGGTTTCATGACGACTCTAGGGGCATGTGCTGATGACCTTTGTCTAGAGGTCCTTGATGCTTTTGTCAGTCAGGAGCCTGATGCGGTTTGTGTTTTGGCTCCTTCAAACAATCTTACAGCCAGTAGAACTCCAGAAGAAGCAGGACAAGCTTTTGAGAAGTATCTTTTGGCTGTTCTCAGTCAGTGGTCTAAAGTGAGTTTTTGTTATTTCTACTAAAATAGGTGATGTGGATATTGATTTTGTGTTGTGTTTAGGTTTTTTTTGTACCTCCATGGTTCCACTTTTGACAGAGCCCAGGGAGAAGCAGGAGTTTTACGATCAGGAATTCCACCGCAGGGCAAAACGTCTAAGAAATTAGACCAAAGGTTTTTAATAGATAATAGGGGCTTTAATCAAGTGTTAGAAACACTCCTTGTTGAATATGTATATAAATTAAGTTGTTTGTACCTTTCTTTGGTTTATTCAGGTGTAAGCTTTACATCTATTGCTGAACACTTCCCCTGGAGCTGTACAGATCTTTGGTGCCATGATAGTGTAAGTTTGGGCTCATTTTAAACAGCATAAAGTACAAATTTAGTATCACATTTTAAATATGTTTAATTTCTGTTCATTTTTCTGTGCAGCAGGTACACCTGAGTGACTCAGAAGGAATGCCACGTCTTGCAGAATTGATTAAGTGTACATATTAGTTTTTTGAGAGGTCAATACTGTTGCCTCCAGTGCAAAGCCAGGTGTCTCGTCCATACATTCCAAGATTCGTGCCTCGTAAGGGGGTGAAGGGTTTGGAACATCTGTGCCAACCTCCTTAGTGGAAAACTAAAGCAAATTAGATTACAAACTGTCCAAACCAGTCAGGCTAAGTTTAACACAAAACAACCCAAAAGGAGCACCAAACCTCCCAAACACAAGCTTCTAGCTTGAAGTCCACCTAAAGCAGATTCAGAAAAGAAAAAAAAATATATACAAGCTAGGTCAAAAAGTTCTAACTGCCCAAAACAGTCTGAAACCAAAGATGGGGGAACAGTTAAACAAAACCTTCCTACAAGCTGTCCCCAAACTGA
>NW_015154686.1:0-1870 GCF_000732505.1 Cyprinodon variegatus | reverse complement strand
TATATATATATATATATATATATATATATATATATATATATATATATATATATATTTTATTTGGTTTTGTATTAACCATTTTTATTTTATTTTAAAGTATCTTTGCAGTGATATGGAGCCTAGGCGGAAATTCAACTGAAAAAAACTCTTGTTTTTTCATACATCCACCTGCGGCACAGCTAATAGGCTTTGAACTACACCTCCACGAAAGCCAATCGGCATCCAAAGCTCATCTTAAAGGGCCTCCGATGCGCACCTGTGCGCGGGCGGCGTATGTGCTGTAACTTCATTAAGATGACACCATTTCAACTCGAAGTGAGCGAAGACGTCCCTGGCTCATCGGGCCCAGAACCGCTCCTGGGTTACACTTTTCCAGATCAGCTCTTCGAAAGCCATTCTCCTTGAAACTGTTTCAACTCAAAGTAAGCTTCGGATCCTCTGCCCTGGCTGCTGCTCGATCCTATCCTCCGACACCCCTGTTGATCCACGCAATGCTGCAAAGATTGCCGGCTCTGCCACGCCCTGTTCCCCCGTCTCAAAACATTTGTGTTTCAGCCATCAGTGGTTAGCTGGCTCGCTCATGGCGCTTTCATCTTCGTGGTTGGCACCTCATGCTTATCATTGTGGGTGTTTATGCTGCCTTCTAGCATTGCGGCAGGAATTTTATGCTGCCTTCTTGCATTGCGGTGGGCGCTCCATGGCTCCCAGAAAATAACACAAACATAAAATTTCTTCCTTTGTCTTTATGTTGTGCACACCGGATTAGTGTAGACGGTACATTGCTTACAAGATCACCATAATTTAAAAATGTGGAATCACATTCTTAAAGCAAACAAACCAAAATAATAATAAAGAAAACTAAAATTTTGTTTATTCAAGAATTTTCACAAGCCAGGGGGCTCCATCAGAGGGTCTCTGCGGCCGAGCATCCAATTGGTTGTCAACAGACGACAGTGACGCTTGCAAAAAAAGGTTCAGGTAGCGTTCTGTGGGTGAGGTGAGGAGAAAGATGGCAAGTTCAGCTAACCCTGAAATTGAAGCGAGAGAGGTGACAGTCAATCACACATATTATCACGTTATATCATAAGAAGTTACTGTAAGTTTCTCATCAGATCTATTCAGTCTTCCAGATACTGTAGGGTAACATTGGACTACTGTGCACTCATTGTGTAAAAAAGGATTCCAATGACAAAATGATGAACCATTAGAAATCCTGTCAGAGAGGATGCACTCAGTGTAGGCTACAAAAAAAAAATCAGCCACTAGTGCTAGCATGAAGTTTATGGGTAGCAGCACCTGTGTTTACTAAACTAACTTTACCATGGGACATTAACCAACATATTTTTATTGGGGTTATGTTATTTTATCATATTCATCAAGGGGTTGGTTGGTTTATCCTATCCTATCATAATTACTAGACATCCCAAGTTCCAAAAACTAATTTCAGGGAGATACTTATACCCCAACCGCCCGCCCCCGGGGACAACGGACCCACACCATGCCCCATACATACAGTACACACTTAAGGCCAGCAGCTTTTCAAAAACTGTTTAACAGTAATTTCTTAAACACTAAACAGAACAGTATTGGTCTTTTATTTTTAATACTTTCAATCTTGTAGCCTTGAACATCGGTTGAGCTTTATGTTTTTCATGGGACTTTAGCATACAGGTGCTGGTCATAAAATTAGAATATCATGAAAAAGTAGATTGATTTCAGTAATTCCATGTAAAAAGTGAAACTTGTATATTATATTCATACATTACATACAAACTCATATATTTCAAATGTTTATTTTGTTTAATTTTGATGATTACAAATGACAACAAATGAAAATCTCAAATTCATCATATCAGAAAATTAGAATATT
>NW_015154685.1:2523-4545 GCF_000732505.1 Cyprinodon variegatus | reverse complement strand
ACGGGGTGGAAAATAGAAAGCAATATGGCTCAATTTCTGGATATGTTCAAACCTGATGGTGCTGTTAGCATTGAAGTACAATGAAAAATGAATGATTAATACAAATATAATTTCAAAATTTGATTAACAAATTGTTTTCCCCACTTTTTGTGTGTGAAGGGGTGGATATGCTATGGTTAACAGAAAGGATTTTGAAGGAAAAATGTACCAGAAATGTTCTTTAAGAAAAAACAGAACTCACCATTGTTTGGCCTTCTCTTCTTCAAACTGATGTCACTTCATGTTAGTATTGTCACTTCTAGGAAGTGTATTGCATTTTGGCGCAAAATAACATTGGTGTGACGGGATGGAATATGAAATTGATGGACATAGAAAAATCATGCTATTTCAATAAAAAAATATGACATTTTAATATAATTAACACATTTCCTATTAAGAGGAAAGTCTTTCTAACTGTAACAACAAAAAAGCCGGGGTACCCGGAGAGAACCCAAAGAGAGCAAGGGAGAAGAAAACAGACACATAAACTGGAAATTTATTAGAATATATTTCTATTAGAATATATTTCTTGCCTTTTCTTCCCTATTTCCCTATATATATCCCTAGTATTCTGCCCACCGACCCACAACATCCCGAGTTGAGGTCAGCAGAACAGTATCACCAATGTAAACAGTATTGGTAGTGCACCGCCTCCCCCTCCATGAGCTGTAACTTATTCTTGTACTTAAAAAACTTCTTTAGATGATAAATCGACTTGTGAATGAAATCTTTTTTAAGATAATCTGGATGTGGCTCATGGTATCTATTCATCGTGTCTGCAATCTTGAACCTTATTCTATGTACCGGTATGTCTTCCGATATTAATTTAAAAAACTTTGGATTAAATGCTAGAAATCTGTAATAAAAAGTTGTTTTTCTTAGAAGGACTTTTTTAACAGCAGTGACAATATGTTCAATAACTATTGGGTTTTTGCACAAAATTAGATTAATCAAATGTATCGCTAATAATTTATCCTTACCTGTCACACATTTAAAAATTTCTTTGGCTAAATATTTATTCATGAGTGGAAACATCATAAAATTTATATGTCGGACTTCTTTCCAGATTATCTCAACCATATGATTAAGTGCATCGGTACATCTGGATCCTCTCCATAACTTATGTTGAGGACCACTTTCATATATAGCTGTTTTCATAAATGTCCAAAGAATATATGATAGCATTGCCCTGCGTTCCTCCATATCTCCATACCAGAATTTTGGAGCGTTGTTATGATAAGGTATTTTTCTTTCCTTTGTGTTGTATTCAGGTTCAGGTTCCTCTTCTTTATAGATTGGCCAGGGTGTCCCGTCAGGTTTTAGTAAGGGATTTTCCAGGTGCAGTTTGAATGCGTTGGCAATTACTGATACATCGGAATGACTAAGAAACCTAAGGAACATAGCCAACTGTCTGCTGTTTCGGTTTGAACCCCTAGCAATACCATAATATACTCGTAGTATGATTTGATCCTTCACATTTGAGCAGATTTCCAAGTTGAAATTGGTCGTTTCTAAAATTAAACTCAAAATTGCGCAATGCCTATCTGTTCCCATATCCATCAGAGACTCTTCCTGGTCTGTTAAATCGGTACATCGAAAGAACAATTTCCATAGAAGTTTATCAACAAATTCTCTTTTCTCCTCTTCTACCTGGGGTGTGGAGACATTTTTTAAGCGCGCCAGAACGCTGGTTCTCATTGTGAATACAAAGTCACATCCTATCACCACCAAACAATCTCAGATATGACTTGTATCACTAACCCCCCAGAGATCAAAGGAATTCGATGGTTCGAATTATATGACGTCACGACTAGTCGGGGTAAGAGGCAGACTAATTTTACAGCAGAATATACTAAAGTATATCAGCATCTAGTGACGCTGAGGAACAGTGGCGGATCTAGACTAAATGTACCAGGGGGCCAGGAGGGGGCCAGGGTGTTTTCATGGGGGCCCAGAAAAGCATGAAATAAAAAAAAAACAGGG
>NW_015154685.1:0-1214 GCF_000732505.1 Cyprinodon variegatus | reverse complement strand
TCCCTTCAACAGCAGCCTCTTGCCGGGTCGCCTCCTCGCGGTTCACCGCGGCAGCTGATAGGTGTTTTTCATCTAAATAATCTGATCTGCAGGCACCAGAATGATAAAAGCGAACATATTCTGCCGGCAGATTTCTGCATTTTAAGTTAATTTATGCATAAATAAACTGTTTCAGAGGAGTGATCACAGCGCTCTGTATCATCAGTGCTGTGTCTCTCCCTGCCAGCTCCCAGATCAGCTTCTCTGATTGGTTGATGCGGCGCGTCGAGCAGCAAAAGTTAAATTTTTCCATCTCGAGCAGCAGCGGTTTGCAGCGCGCCACGCGCGTTAGATGCTTAAATGCGGCCGACGACGTGCTGCGCCTTCTGCTCAAAATGCGCTGCGGGACCTTTTGCTGCACCTTGACTTTGCATGTAAACTCGCTGCTTCTGTCGCGCCTGCTGCGTCCGGTGTGAACGCGGCATAACTGGTACAAGCAGCAAAAATGAAGCATCAGACGCGATTTTGCTGCTCTTACTGCGTCCGGTGTGAACGTAGCATCAGATGTTTCCTAGCTTCCACACACCTGTTATCAATTGATAGCAGATTATCAGGCTTTGATGAACTGCAATCATCTGAATCAGGTGTGCTGAAGCTCAGAAACATCCAAAACATGCAGAGCAGTGTGTCTTGAGGACCAGGGTTGAAAAACACTGCTCTAAAGCCTCGAACTCAACGCTAACTCTGACATTTTGAATTAAAAAAAGCTTCCCCAATGGGAAGCAAAACGTCTTCAATCTTGGAAACGAAACCAGTGGATGAACTGAGAATCTTCAGCAGCAGATATAAGGCCAAATTTGAATTCTGTCATCTGAATGATTTTAATAAAATCCAGTCCAAGCAAGAACTTTCCAATTGTTTAATTTTGATGACTCTCTGTGAATCCTGGTCTAATTTTTCTGTTCTTCACTGAAAATAAGAGTGAATCCTTGATTGGGCTGTAGCCCATCTGCTTTAATGTTAAATGTGTTTGGTGTTCGCGGATGATTTTCTGCACACCTTTGCTGCTTTTAAAGTAAGGTGACCAGATTTCTGAAATCAAATCTGGGGACATTTCTTGCTCTTGGATAAAAATCAATACATCTTATCGAGATGAAATTAGGAAACGGGGACAGTAATGGTTTCATATATTTTTACATATTTATTAATATTTAAACAACAAAAATCAAGTGTAA
>NW_015154684.1:3684-4549 GCF_000732505.1 Cyprinodon variegatus | reverse complement strand
AATAAGTCTCTTTTTTTTTACTGAGGAGGTAGGTGAGACACTTTGCCAAAGGAACAAGTTAATTTCCATTTAAAATAAGATAAAACAATCACATTGTCTCATTTCAAGTGCATATTATCTAATCATGTCATTTTACAGCTTAACAAGACTCAAATCATCTTATTTACCTGCTTAAATTGAGGGTTAATACATCTAATTTAAGAGATTTTTACTTATTTCTAAATCGTTTTAATTAAATTCAGTTTGTTTATTTTCACAACACAGATTATCTCAATGCACTTTACAGAGAAAACACATTGAGACTGGATAAAACTCAAGGATTAAAACAAATATGTTCCCAGCTTTCTGCCTCAACATGCTGGTGTTGTGATGCAAAAACTCATTTAAAGACACCAGCAGACGCTTCTCCGGTTCTCCTCAGTTTCACTTCATGTTTTCTCCCTGATTCTGTGGAGCAGGACAGTTTTCTAACGTCTTCCTACGACAACAAAAGGACGACGGACATCTACACAGAAAATGGTGAGACTGACGTGTATTTTACTAAAAACGGTAAAATAATAAACATTTTGTTAAGCTGAAAATGTTTACTGCACTGCAAAAAATGAAAATCGGAGTTAGTAAATATCAGGTAATCTTATTTTCCTTTTGAAATTAAGGGCAAATACACTTATTTTAAGACATTTTTGCTAAGTTTCATAACGCTTTTGCAGTGTGCTTCCCTTACCAGCATCCTCACACTGCAAAAATGATCTAAAATTAAGTAAAAAAGCTTAAATTAATTGTATTTACCCTTAATTGAAGTTGGTAAATAAGATGATTTGCCAATGGAATGAGTATTTTTACTATTAAAACAAGATAATTAGAT
>NW_015154684.1:0-1407 GCF_000732505.1 Cyprinodon variegatus | reverse complement strand
AAAAAAAAAAAAAAAACTGCTGTGACAATAGATCACACCCATGGGAACCCTGCTGACTTATTAGGTGATCTTTATTCGTATTTGACTTTATTTAAAAACATGTTTTCATATGGAAAAAAAAAACAACATAAAAAGGTTTCCAAGGTATTCTGGTTCGTTTCTAACTAATTGAAGTATTGAATTCAGGAAGCATTCTGACGTCACTGTGTTTTCATGTCCAGGCCCTCCAGTGGCTGAGCTGCAGTACTGCATGGCTGCTCCTCCTGGTCTGCATCCTCCCTGTTGACATGCAGTCCTGCAGCGGAGCGACCCCTGGGATTCCTGGAATACCTGGATCTCATGGTCCCAACGGCAAGGACGGTCCCAAGGGCGAAAAGGGAGATCCAGGTGAGCTCAGCTTAAACAGGAAGTGAACCCCAGATCTTCTTCTAACACCTTCTGTCGTCATTCATATTTGTATATTTTATATATGAAACATTGTGATTCTGATGAGAAGCTTCAATAAAAGTTTATTTTCCTGAACAGGTGAATCAGGTCAAGCTAACAGGGGTCACAAAGGCATGGCAGGTCTGCGGGGCCCACCGGGACGGCCTGGTATGAAGGGGGACGTAGGTCAGCCTGGCGCTGCTGGGTATGCAGGCCAGAAAGGGGAAAAGGGAAAACCCTTCAACCCCTCCAACAAGCAGAAATCCTTCTTCTCCTACCAACGGGCCCCTTCAAATATCGCAGAGTTTAACACAGCTGTTAACTTCAACAGGTGAGAGTTACTGATCCGTGTTGTCCGTTTGAGTGTGACGCTGAGCAGATGAACAATGGTGGAAGAATCCCTCAGCATGCCAGTTTGCTCTGGAAGAGACTGGAGCGCTGATCAGATATGTGTATGAATTCCAGGCTCAAGTTCTGTATTGTTAACAGAGGTTAAGAGCTGGAAATAATTAATGCAAAAAATAACCTGACAAAGCAGCTCATCTAGCCAGAGAAAAAACATGTAATATGTAGCCAACATTTGGAGGAAGAACAGTCGCCCAGTTACCGTTTTCATTGGTGGCAGTTCCAGAAAATGTTAGTGGTTTCCAGGCACTGAGGTGGGAGCATAGCTGCCTAAACCAGTTCAGGGTCAATCTACACTGATCACAATAAACCAGCAGGAAAATAAACAAAGCACGTCTATATTTTCCAAATAAACCACTCTAGAATTTATGGTTCTACATGATATAATAAATGGGTTGAACAATTCTTTATCTTAAATTTTAAAGCAGACTCTCTAAGTGACTGCAGGGACAAACTCTGCCCTTTTGAACATAAAACCTGATTGTTAAAAGAGAATTAATTGTGTTTTAGTAGATTTCTAGTGCAATGTTGTGAATAACCTTTTGCTGCACTTATGGGTTTATTTCCTACTTTGTG
>NW_015154683.1:3403-4550 GCF_000732505.1 Cyprinodon variegatus | reverse complement strand
CAACCCAGTTTTTGAAAAACCCGGGTTTTCGGTGGTAAAATGGTTCAAGAGGCTTCTTCAGTTCAAACTAGTGGGGGGGGGGCACTGATTATAATATATAGTAGGTCTAACAAAGAATTAGGGGGAACAAAAGTTGGCTTCAATTCCTCCTGGATTGGCCACAATGGTCGTTAGGGGGTTCTGATGTGTTATTAACTCACTCGTCAGAGTGGTTTGGGTCGCATCCCTCCTTGAAGTCTGAATCAGGTGAGGTGAGAGGTGAATCTTCTGGGTTTTGTTCCTAAAAGTGCTTTGTAAGTAGGTGAAAGGTTATGTCTAAAACCACCTCATCTGTTGAGAGATGGTTTTTCCAGCTTGACAAAGATGGCTTCCTTAACCCCTTACTTAAACCCTCTGTCTTCCTTGGCCAAAATATTAACGTTGTTGACCCCAAATGAGTGTCCTTTAGCCTTCAGGTGTAGGTGAACAGCTGAGTCCTGGTTGTTTTATCTTTGGGCTGTATGGAGACAGATATAGGCAGCATTTCAAAGATAAATGAACTACGACCCCAAAATTTCAGATTTCAGAAACATTTGGAATGGAGCATCAGAACCTGCAATATTTTGTTTGACTTAAGTAGATAAGCAATTTTATATTAAAGAACAGACACTATTAGTTTTCAGGATGGTTATGTTGGAAGGCCTTGGTTTATTTACTTAACAATTTCAAAGTATGCTAAATGTAATCTGCTCATGCAGGACTTCAGTTGATCATCCTATCCCAAATTCTAATCTAGATCAAAAGTCTACAGTCCGTATTTTTAAAAATCTAAAATATTATAATTTTTGAACCCATAAAAACCCAGTTATAATTTGACTTAGTCAAAGGAGCAGTTGTTTCTTAGTTTTACTTACATAAAGAAATTCAATAGGTAATCCACTTTTCCCTGATTCTTTTTTCTACATAGCTTTCTATGTTTCTACTAAAGAAGGAGAGTATTATTTATACCTCTCATGGAAACCAGCAGAGATGATGTTGGAGGCGGATCTGTTGGACTAGTAGGCATGCAACATGGGGTCAACTGGGTTCTTAGAGGACAGAGTTTTAACTTCAGAGAAATACCAGAAGGAGCTCCGGTGCCGAACATTATAAACCCACCTTTAGTGGG
>NW_015154683.1:0-713 GCF_000732505.1 Cyprinodon variegatus | reverse complement strand
GATGAAGAAGTGAAACTTCCCTCTTCCTCTAAAGGGAATTTTAATTAACTTAAAGTAATTGCTCTCTTTAATGTTATAGTTTAGTTTTATCAGCCAGTAGAACCGACCCAGTTGGTTCTACTGTGTCTAAAATCCAGTTTTTTTACTCTTTGAAGGTCTTGCTGTCTGATTCTGGTTCTTTAAATGTGCTACGCTAATAAAAAGGACCGGACTGCAGGAACGTGTGACGGGTCAGAGGAAGAATCTGGGATTTGTGCAGAACTCCAGGTCCATCTCTGTTCTGTCAGTACCTGGAAAAGCCTGCAAAGGTTTTTGTCAAAGTGTCAGACTGCCTGGAGTCACTGTGGTCCTTGAACACGGTGAGAAACAGTCGTACAAAAACCGTTGAATGGTTTCTCTATGGGAGCGCAGCAGCAGCAACTGAAGGTGGTTTGAGGTTTCCTTATCCATCGTCTGCGGCTGCTTTGAAGAGAGGAGGAACATACCTGATTCAGCTCGTCACTAAAGAATCATCACTGGTGTTTAAACTCACCGTTCTGATTGGAAGAATATCTAATATTACAGATTTAAATTACTGTGGAGAGTTAGGAGCCAAGATTATGTTATGTCTGATTATATTGGTTGATGATGATGATGATGATGATGATGATGATGATGATGATGATGATGATGATGATGATGATGATGATGATGATGATGATGATGATATTTTC
>NW_015154682.1:3574-4551 GCF_000732505.1 Cyprinodon variegatus | reverse complement strand
GAAGCTTTTCAATACAAAGTAGTCCAATAGGCATGTTAACAGGCGACCTCTCGGCTGGATTTTCAGTGAGAAAATGAACTTCTCAGGCAGAGTGAAGTTGAGGCATCAGCAGGTTTATTTGGCTCCACAGCATTCAGTTCCCATCAAACACACAATCTCTAGCTTAAATAGACACAGCTGATGGACTAAACCATATCCATGAAAATTGACTCATCACTTTAATCTAAAAAACACATTTAAATCAAATATCTACAAACACACACTTAAAGGTTATTTTTTTCATAAACATTTTCTGATTTAACTTACACCCATACACTATAGAAATCCCACAAACTATGTGCACAACTCCCCCCATATTTCCCATGTTCTCTCCCAGAACCTTTAAATTGTGTCTGGACCCCCGGGGAAGCATTTGTCCAAACACCCTGGAGAGGACACAGAAAAGACAGGTAAGTCACTTTCTCAGCACCACAACACTTCCTTTGCACTCACTTCTAACAAACTTTACACTAACATTTGCTGAAGTTTCTAAACAGTAACCCTTGCTTGCTCTAACATCAATTCTCTTTTCCACAGACAACCACCCCAATTACTAATGGAGAGCAGCTGTGGAGAGCCTGGAACAAAAGGCTACATGCTAACTTTAAAAATACATAATAAATATTCAATAAATATTTTAAAATCTTGTCTGTAAACTGTTCTTTAAGTGCAAATCTATGCTTAAAGTGCAGTGCTTAATAAAGTGTCCTAGTGCTAAGCAAGCAGATTTTTAATAAAGTGCAAAGGCCCCTTTAAAGTGCTACAAGCTATTTACATAAAAGCTACATACATAAAAATAGTCCCAGTAATGAAGACCTCTTCATTACAAGGCATCAACCCTACATCAGATCAGGATGGGTCTGGCATGGGGTCTTTCACACCTCTCTTCTCTGAGACTTCTTGGATACCTGACCTAACCCTGCACACAGCCTTTCCCT
>NW_015154682.1:0-1107 GCF_000732505.1 Cyprinodon variegatus | reverse complement strand
TATGGAGGAATATTGACACGTTTTTTGTGGACTTTTATTGACCTTTCTGTCTCAGACCTCCCTTATTTGAATGTCAGCAGACAGCAAGAAGCCTCCCAGATCTCCAGATGCATTTGAGATATCAAAAAAGTACTCCAGAGTGTTGTCCAGCATAAGGGTGAGTAGAAAATGAAGGCTAATCATGTTTTGGGTGTACTATTCCTTTAAGAAAACCAGAGATTACACTAGAATCCACATGCGCCTCAGAGGAGTACAGTTTGGTGTAAAATTCTTTGAAGGAACAATTGATTTCAAACGGATCAAATATGATTTGACCGGAATCTGACTGTATTTTAGAGATAGCCTGCTTTGCCCTAGAGCCCTTAAGTTGGTTGGCTAATAATTTGTCTGACTTGTCTCCATAGGTATAGAACATGGTTTTATTTTTCAAGAGCAGCCGTTCAACACGGTGGGCAGTGAGCAGGTCAAATCTAGTTTTCAACTCCACCCTTTTCTTATATATATATGCTTTGAGTGCATCCCACAAGGTGAGATAAGAAATTTCTGGAGTGGTATTAGTGTCAATAAAATGGGTTATTTCTTTCTTGATAAACTTAATAAAGTTTGCATCTGATAAAAGGGTAGAATTAAATCGCCACTGCCTGCTTCCAGGGCTAAGACCAGGAAGAGACATACCTAGTATAAGAGGGGCGTGGTCAGAAATTACAATAGGCTGTTATTCACAAGAGTGAACCAAAGGGAGAAGTTGATCATCAACAAAAAAGTAGTCGATTCTGGAATATGTGTGATGAACCTGTGGAAAGAATGAGTACTCCCTGTGAGTAGGATGTAGAAAACGCCAGATATCACTAATACCAAAGTCAGAGAGGAAGTCACGGATGAGACTCGCTGATCTACTGACTGAGCTGGGGTTTTTTGAAGATCGGTCTAAATCAGGGACTAACCAACAATTGAGATCCCCACCAAAAATAAGAGAGTATGTATTTAGATCTGGCAACAAAGAAAACACTTGTTTGAAAAAATCTGCATTGTCCACATTTGGGGCGTACACATTGACTAACACTACCAACGTAATGTATAATTTACCAGAGACAATCACATACCGTC
>NW_015154681.1:3667-4553 GCF_000732505.1 Cyprinodon variegatus | reverse complement strand
TTTTTTTACTTTGTTCCCACCTATTACATTTATTTGACTGTCACAGCAGACTTCATTTCAAGAAGACAGTGAAGACTAATTTGATTCTGAACTTTAAAGATTCTGGCACAGAATATAAAGTTAGCAGGCATCATACATTTTTTCAGTTTCAAATTAAAACCAAAATTACAAATGCAAAAATACAATCCTTTTCTCACTATTTGTTTCCAAAATAAAAAGGAAGAAAAAACTGATAGATCAATGTATCATTCCTTCTTTTGTTTTTCAGGATTAAGCTGAATAAAAACATTGAAGCCCTTTAATAATGATGCTCTGCCTCTTAGTGGCTGTTTTGTTAATTGCAGTCTTGAATATAAAATATCAATCTCTTACAAATTACTTTAATCAGCAGTGAAGCAGATTTCATTGTGCTTAATAGAAAAGTTGTTTTATATTCACTTACTGTTTTGATTTGTTTATTCTGATGCCTGCCCACATTTAACAAACAAAAATTGAAGTCTACTATCAGTGCAGTGTTTTTTTTTTTTTTTTGATTCATTACAATCACAATTGTAATTATTTTTGGGTCCAGTCTGGGTGGGGGGAGGGTGTGGTTTTTGAATGTGTAAAAAAAGAAAAGTTGTTTTATTCTATAGATTATGAATTCAATAAATACATGGGGTCCATTATCTATAAATAATGTAAAAAATATATATATAATAATAATAATAATAGAGCCTCATTTCCTATGCAATCGTCACCCAAAGAAGTTGCTCTGGAAAACTCAAAAACGAAAATATTATTATTATTTTTATGTTTGATTACAAGCACATTGAATCACAAAATTTGAAAATTTGTCTGTTAAAAATTCAGGTCCTTTGGACTTAAAAACCTAAGACCATGATAG
>NW_015154681.1:0-1497 GCF_000732505.1 Cyprinodon variegatus | reverse complement strand
GATTTCCATCCAGCCTGTGTTTTGATGTTTTGGGGCTGATTCATCACTCTCTACTCTGCTTTTAAATACTAGAGGGAGCAGACACCTCTCTCCTTTTTTATTATTTTTTTTTATTAATTATACAGCTGGAAAACCACCAGCATGAAAACCCGGAAGGCCGAGACAGAACTCAAAAACGTGGACAGCATATAAACAAGAATCCGCACAGGCAGTGGGCACACAAACCAAGACAGGACATGGATACTTAAAACTATACAGATTGACAATCACTTTCAACAACCAAAACCACAAGGGACCACCAAGGCCGCAGGGCCGCAGGGCCGGGGGCACAGACACACACACAGCAGAGCCAGCACCTGTGTGACACTCAGGCTCGAGGGAGGGCATCCAGTCTCTTAAAATAAGATAATAGAGGGGCCCATGTTGTATCAGATTTTTGGACCAAAACCTCTAACACAAAATTTGATCTTCTCTAACTTAAGGAACAGAGACAGATCTTTCAACCAAAGAGAAGCCTTGGGTGGGTGTTCTGATTCCCAAGCTAATAGTATTCTTCTTTGGGCGAGCAGAGTTAAAAAAGCCAGTACATTTCTAAAATTATGTGTTAGTGATATACCCTACCATGGAAATCCAAATATTGCCAATTCAGCACTAGGTTGGATACCCATTACAAAGGCTTCAGATATGACCTGAAAAATTGTGGACCAGAACTTGCACAATTTGTTACATGACCAAAACATGTGAGTTAAATTTGCCTTAGCTACAGTATATGGCAACAAGCACAGGTTTTACTGACTCTAGAATAAATCCTTGAGAGTCTAGCTCTTCTGTAATGAATCCTATGAAGGACCTTAAACTGAATAAGTCCAAGTCGAGCACATGAAGTTGACCCATTTACTCTACGCAATGCGTGATTCCAGCTCTCATCAGAGATGTGTGTTCGAAGTTCTTCTGAACATTCTGCTCTGATCTAATTGATATGTACTATATTGAGTGATGAGTTATTATACTCATGTTATTATACATTTTGGAGATGAGAAATTAAAACCTAATAGCAAAATTATATCTATCCCTCCATTTGGGGGTAAATTGGGAAAACAAGGATTGACATTTGTCATTTTGAAGCGTGAATTGTGACCATATTTACAACTGGGCATGAAGATTGTTGCTTAGGAGAGAGAGGAAGCTTTGAGGTAACTAATGCATGGCACCAGTCAACATCTGGTTGATGGAGCAAACAGACTACTTTTGTAGGTTTGCTGCCCAGTAATAATAAAGCAGGTTAGGTACAGCCATACCCCCCTCTTCCTTGAGGATAGCAGGATAGCTGTTTATCGATATGTTTAAAGAATGATTTCGGGAAAAAAGCTCGAATACTCTGAAAGAGATACATAAATCTTGGCAAGGTGTTAATTTTAATACATGCTACTTTACCAGCTAGAGATAAATTTAGGACACTCCACTTGGAGGTTGCGTTTAACATTCTTAAGCAGAGGG
>NW_015154680.1:3580-4560 GCF_000732505.1 Cyprinodon variegatus | reverse complement strand
GCGTGTCTGGATCCAGGCTGGTCACACAGAACATGTTGCTGGGGCTGGACAGAGGGTGGATGATGGGGCGGGGCACTGAGAGATTACAGAAAATAGATAAACGTCAACCTACACCCAATGAGGTCCTGCAATCGGGACCCTAAAGCCGCTGTCATACCCTGACGATTTAGACCAGAAAATCTGGCTAAAACGCTGCCATACGTTGGATAAGTTAGGGGTATGTGTTGTATAAGTTATGAGTACGCTGAAACACGTCAAAGGTCGACTTACGTTGGGACGTATTCCAGCATATGCCACCTGTGGGCCCTAAGTTCCAGGTCAGTTATCTGATGGTTGACATCCGTTCAGTGTCAGTTCCTCATCAGTCGTGGCGTCTAGCTTATCCTAAACCTCTGAGTAACTTGTGCATAACTTATCCAGAACTTCTCTCCAACGCATATCAACGTATCTGACATGTTCCAGACGTGTTTCTAACTTCCAGCTACTGTATAATGGCGTATTGGCAGCGTTTTGGTATAAAGGGGGTTCATCCAGACTTCATCCCCATCATAGGGTGAGCCAGAAGGTGAGTGTGATGGATCTTTGTGCATCATTTCATGGGCATTACCCTGCCGTGCGTTATGCATAAATTAGGCTGTTGTTGGACTTGCGTTCTGGAATCGTTATGAATACTTTATGGAAATGCCCAAAATTGAAAAAAATCCATATCAAGTTCAGCGTATGCCGGCGGACGTCAGGCATACGCTGGATAAATCAGCAAGGTGTTACTGGGACCTTTCAAACAGACAAATCTTTTTTAATAGACTTGAGCCAATTATTTAATTTATCCCACAAAACTCTTGCATTGTGAAAAGAAAATGTAGTTGTCAAGGAAGAAACACTTTTGCAGGTTTGTAGAAAGACCCACCAAGTTTTGGTTTCACAAATCCGTTGGTAACTCCCAGATTGTGTGCGGCGACCGTTTCTCCGTTGACCACCCG
>NW_015154680.1:0-1105 GCF_000732505.1 Cyprinodon variegatus | reverse complement strand
CGTTTTTGAGGAAGATATAGTAGTATTTTTTATTTTTTTTTTTAGACTTTAGAAACTCAAAAGATGATCAAATATCGGGTTAAATATCGGTGGGGTGGCCGATGTCCGATATTCAGCTTTAAGGCCGATACCGATAGGGGGCCGATTATATCGTGCATCCCTAATTATTTTTTATATATTTATTTTTTCTATTTAGAAAGACATTAGTAATCACAGCTTCATCCATTTAAGATTATAACTAAAGATATAAGCAGAAGGTCCAAGTGATTTTGTCCATGTTGCCTTTCTGGTATTTTTAACAGAATATCACTAACTTAATTGTAAAGATAACAAAAAATTGACCGAATTAAACAGTAATGGGGATTGCACCGCCTCGAGTAATAAAAACCACAAAGACATTAGAGGGCAGGACATATATCAGAATAACAATCAAATGAAGTCGGATCTAATTGGTTTCACATACTCAGTCCATTTGGACCAAATCTTATAAAATTTATATTTTTCTAATTGGAGGGAAAAACAGATCCTTTCCATCACATAAATCTGGTAAACAATTTCAATCCATTCATCAATAGTGGGGGGGGTCTGGTTTCATCCATTTCCTGTAGCCAGCAGTTTTTTGTGTCCAATTGTAGATTTCCCAGATACAATGTTTCACATTTTAATGGAATACTTACATTGAATATATTTTCAATATGTTTGTGGAATTCTTCCCAATATGGTTTTATTACCTGACAGTCCCAAAAAATGTGAAAGTGGTTAGAACCAGATATATTAGGAGAAGCATTCAGAGGAGATGTCGCAGAAAGCTTTTGTTGTCGTTTTTCCTCGAATAATTTTAAGTTTCTTTGTTTTTTTTCACCCCTTAATATATTTTTTTGTTTTGCAGGAAATAGAGCAGAAGAATTTTATTAATGTGAGGCTAATTTAGGGACAGGATTTCCCTGAGATGCACCGATATGGAAATTTTTGCCAATACCGAATACCGACTAATGGCCTGCATTTACAGATATTATATATTATACATGTATGTTTCACTATCCTTTTTAAACTGTGAAAAGATCAATATTTTTGTAATATAATGAAGCATTTACCCATCAGTTTC
>NW_015154679.1:2925-4564 GCF_000732505.1 Cyprinodon variegatus | reverse complement strand
ATTTACACCCCTATTAACTAGGTGTGCCTGCAATACTAACGTTAATTACAGGCTCAGTATCTGCAAACACGTTTCTATAAAAACTCAGACAGTGAAGCAGTAACAGTGACAGTAGGAGGAAAAAAGAGGAGAGTGCAGTAAAAGTCGCCTCCGTTTGACAGATCCCAACAGCTGCAACAACACGTACAGGTTCCAGGGGAAAGGTTGGAAGGTTTTAACATCAAGGAGACACACATAAAGGAAACATGGTTGAAATCAAAGCAGCAATAATTTATAATAAAAGGAAACTGCCCATAAAAAATGAGAGAAATGATGAAAGACAAACCTTTCACAGCTCAGTATTCATGCTCCCCATTACCAACATTTATTATAAATGAAACCTTAAATGGCTACTGAAATGCTGCATGGAGAACTGGAGGAGAACGGATAGTTGTTTCTGTGGGTTCACCTGATGAGATGGAGGTTCGAGGCTGTGGTCTCCAGACGGAGCCAAATTCTGCAGCTCCGGTTCCGTCCTCTCCGCGTCTGGAGTCGCAGCGCTGGCTTCACTGTCCTGATCGAAATGTGCACAAAAAAGCATGCAAAGATTCAGCCAGCAAAACAAGATGGTCCTTCCTAAAGCTATACACGCCTTTTAAAATATGTGCTCACCTCATAATGCAGGCCTCCTCCAAGAGCATCTGAGTCTAGGAGGTTTTTCAGGAGTCTGTCTGATCCACGAGGACTCAGCTGGAAACAAGACCAGGTCTGGTTTGGTAAAAAAACAAACAAAGCATTTCAAAAAGCAACAGAAATTGAAGCCAACCTCATTTTCAGAGATTTGCTTCTGATCATCATCATGATCCTCCTCATCAGACTCCAAACCAGGCAGAGTAAATGAAATCCTCTCCTCTTTCCTTGTGACTAAAACACTCGTTGCCCCGCCGCTTCTAGGACCCTGGAAAAAAGAAAAAAAAAAACAATATAAAAAATGAAGAACAGTAAACTAAATAAATGCCAAATCAAGCTGTGGAAGAGAGGTATTACTGGAAAAGACGTCTTCAGAGGCTCCAGCCCCCCTGAGCTGCTGAGGGACCCCCTGACCGAAGGGGCAGATCCAGATAGAGGCCCTTGCCCCAAGAGATCTGGACCTCTCAGAGGGCCCAGAGTGGACAGTGGGGATGGCAGGGGCCCCAGAGAAGAACTCAACACCTGCAGAAAAGGATGGAGTGTCAGCCGAGAGACAGCGAGTTTCCACCGCTTTAAATGATCATGCTTTAATGCAGACTCATGCTTTAAATCGGGTTTTGTTGCACAGAAAGAAAAATAGCAACCTTTTTATGTTTATTGTTGTATCTTAAAGCTAAAAATGTATCAATTTAAAAAGCTTCTTGTTAAAGTTTCAGTTTTCACTGAATAAAAGACATTTTATTTACTCATTTAAAGGAAAAGTCTGGTCACATTCAGAATACAAACTTCTTAAAGTACTTTAAATATGAAATTATTACATACTGTTCAATAAATTATACGTTTTTTTTATTAATAGGGAGGTTCGCAGCCGAGTGTGAAGCGGCCAGGATGAGAATCAGCTCCTCCAAGTCCGAGGCCATGGTTCTCGACCGGAAAAAGGTGGCTTGTCCCCTTCAGGTTGGAGGAGAGT
>NW_015154679.1:0-285 GCF_000732505.1 Cyprinodon variegatus | reverse complement strand
TTGTAATGTTAAAAATCTAAACAAAACATGACAGGTTAAAAACTTCCACTACTACTACTCACCAATTTAACATGTTTAGCTCTATATCATTTAAATGCACCACTCCAATGTCCAAGTTTTGATGTATGACCACTGTACAGAAGACTGCCATATGATAGAAATATTTACACTGTACGCATACAGTTATTATTATTATTTTCCTAATCCCTTACTGATCATTTTTAATCTAGCGTGTATTATAGTATAGATTAAATTCATCATCCAGCTGCTGCTCTGCAGAATTCT
>NW_015154678.1:2338-4570 GCF_000732505.1 Cyprinodon variegatus | reverse complement strand
GCACTTGGGGACATTCTAGGACTGGACTTTTAAACCAGGTAAGTGGCCAACTCAGATAATCATCTTCTGTCTGATGATCGTGGTCACTTACCTGTGTTTCTCCTGCAGAGTGTCTGTGATTGGGCGGTGCCCCGCCTCCCTCCTGCAGTGTCCGCGAGCCACAGCTCCACTTTAGTTTTTGTTTTGTTTATTAATAAATGTTTTGAACTTTCCTACTGACTGTCTCTCCTTGAATACAGGGTCCCTCTGTCCTCGGTCCATGACAATTGATTTTCTTTGAGTTGCCAGTTTCCTTTGGATGTGCTGCTGGAGGGCTGCAATGAGCTCCAGCTTTTTTCTCTTTGGTCGTTGCAGGCTAATCAGCGGGTCACACCATATGGTGTAATGGGAAGAGAAATTTTTTATCATTTGTTTAGATATTCTTTGTTTTGGACAGTTTTCTTAATTTGTTAAAATTAAAAAGTACTTATTGTCTGGCCATTATTTCTCTGTTTAATTAAGTTTATTTGTTTTAGTTTGTCAGTCAACAGTGATCTGATCAGCCACTATTTAAGTTTCCCTCATGTCTTGTTTGATAGGTCAGTTTGTGCTTGAGTTCTTTGTCTTTATTTGGGCCCAAGTTTTTTGAACACTTTCTTTTTTTTTAAATAAATTGACCTTTTTTGAAAATGTTCAGTGGTTTTCTGACTGGTTTGGGCAAAATCCCTCACACCGATGCATAGGGGGCTTTGACCAATTGTCATTATTTAAAGAATTAGTGTGAGAATGTGTTGGTTTGGAAGTCCTGTCTACCATCTCCTTCATCTTTAGCTCTTTCTTCCTTTTCTGTATTAAAAAGATGAAACCTAAATCTGCCAGAGGCATAAAAGAAACTTTGTTCTTTGCTGTAAGTGTCTATGAGACTCAAACGGTTCATATTTATGGGCACAGTAGACGTATGTTAAAGCCTTAAAATGTCCTTTATATTTATCTAGAATCACACCGAGAGGATCACATTTCAGCCTTATTAGAGACAATCACAACATCACTAAATACTTTTATCACTCAGTTGCATATCAACCTTACAGTGAAGAGGAAGATAAGTTGCCTACGGTCATTAGTGCTCTATCATCCACTCTGATGCTGCAGCATGAGCAATTTCAGTACAGGCTTAGTCTAATTTTTGGAAAAAATAATTTCCAACTATGACAACTATGCTAAACCATCTAAACTAATACACACCTGCACTAAATGTTTGAAGCAGCTACTTTCTTAGTCATTCAGTAGGTGGACCACTATTTGGCCACTTATCCCGCTCTTTCATCATAGCCTGGATCATTTAACTTTTATTTTTCACTCATTAAATATAGAAAATAAAATAAAAAGATGGTAATATACAACATCTAGAACAGTCTGACTTTTTTCACCCCTTATCCCACAAATTTATGGGGAAATAAATGTGTTTTCTATCATACATGGTAATATATTTAGATGAGAATGAGAGCATCTTTAGGGGCTAAAAGGGGACATAAGAATATCTGATCAAATAGGCAGAATTTAGGAAATGAAACTAACTCCCCTAACAGTTATTCATATCTTCATCTTTGCCCTGTAGGAATGTATGTACTGCATTTTCAATTATGTGCATTTCACTTCCTTATAACTTATAGAGAAAAAGACTTAGGCAAGAACTCCTAAAAATGTACTACGCTTAGTTTATCAAGAAATTCCCCTTTCTAAAATGCACCATTCTGTCACTTCCTTCCCTATTCTTGGATGAAGAATACGTCTGTCCAGCAGAAGGCAGATCCTTTCACTCTTTAGTGGAAGTATAAAACAAAAAGTACCAACTATTACTCCATAACTGTGCCAACATTTCAGGAATACTGATGCAAAACAAGCTGTGTGGAACATAATGCATATTTGCATACTGTATCGGCTGCAGGCGTTTAATCTAACTAATGTCTTCTCAGTAAACAGACCTGCATAAAACTGATCGAAGACTAAAGTAATTCTCCATACTGGAAAAAATCCAAGTTTTGGTTAGTTATTTTTTTCTTAAATAAGTGCATTTGTTCTTGGATTGAGGAGATAAGTGAGACACTTTTCCAATGGAACAAGACAATTTACACTTAAAATGAGAAAACACAATTACAATGTCTAATTTCAAGTGCATATCATCTAATTATCTTATTTTAAGAGAAAATTACGCATTCCATTGGCAAACTATCTCATTAACCTTCTCAAATTAAG
>NW_015154678.1:0-2078 GCF_000732505.1 Cyprinodon variegatus | reverse complement strand
CAAGAACAAATGCACTTATTTTAAGATATAATGACTTATCTAGATTTAGATTTTTTCCAGTGCAGGAGTCGGCATCACCTACCTCTACAATGTCAGAGTTGGTTCTGCTTTCGTGGGGTTCGTTGTACTCCGTGTACTTCAGCAGGACTTTGTCCATGTCGGTGCTGGCGTACTGAAACAGCTTGTTGGAGCTGTTGAAGATGATGAGGGCGATTTCACAGTCGCAGAGAACACTCAGCTCGTAGGCTTTTTTCATCAGACCAAACTTTCTCTTCATAAAAGTCACCTGGAGAAACAAAACAAATGCAAACTAAACAGATTGAACACATCCTTTCATGGAACAATCGATATAAAGTGTCCCAGGACCTCTGATCATGATTTGTTAAATGAATCACTGAAGAAAAAATGAACATATGATCACTTTTCCTGGAACTCATGTAGTACAGTAGCGGAAGACAGGATTATTTATCAACGCCTTCATATATCGTTTGAAGTTGCTGCTCTTAACAGCTGACAAACATCCCATAACTAAGCAACAGGTCATGCGCTGATCATTCTCTCTCATCCCTGTTCCAGAAATCAGTTTCCTCCTTGCAGTGAATCACTCACTTTTTAAGTGTTCATGTTTCTATGATCATATCCTCCTGAATCATAACACAAAAAAACATAATCATAAAATATATTTCAACATTTTCTTAGATTTTTCACATCCGANGTTGGGAACTCTGGGCTTTTTTCCCCCTTTTTTCAAAGGTTTCATGTTTTTAGTTTATAACCTAAATATAGGAATATTGTATTGGTTCTCTTAAATCTCAAAAATGGCTCATTGGGTTGTAAATGTATATATTTTTTGTACTTGTCAAAATATATTCATACTCATTTACAAACAATTATTTATACAATTTTTTTAGCATCACTCAAGACATTCTGTGGATTCACTTTTTTGAACAAAATACACAGTAAATTCCAAAGAGTAAAATATGTGGTGTGGAAGTACATGGACTCTTTTAGAGTTATTACAACAATTGGAGTAAGATATACATGTAGAGAGTTAATTTAACACTAATACACACTGTTTGGTGTTAAATTTAACTCTTAAAGTTTTACTTTACCAAAATTGACTGTGTAGTTGTTGCAACCATTTAAATTGAATAACATGTGATGTTTAACTCTGATCAGAAAAGGCTATATTTTTAAAACACACAGAAAAAACAACAAAATAAACATGAGTTATTTTTATAAGTAGAATTAAGACCCAGTATGGATTAGAGTAAATCCACAATAGATTTAATCTTGTGTTCCCAGTTCGACTTTTAAAAAATCTATTAAAGTTGTATGTTATATAATCAATCCATCCTAGAAAAGAACATTTCAATCCCTCCTGAAACGTCCTAAATTAATATGAATATTCATCCCTATGATGAATGTTATGTAAACATCTAACCTGCTCTGGACATATTGTAAATAACAAACGCTGTCTCTAAGTATATGAAAAGTGATTCCTAATCCATCATGACGACCAAAATAATACATTAGCTTGTGTTTATAGTGGGGATGGTGCTCCTGACCTAAATTCGGAACATTGTGGGTCGATGGGAAGAGTTCCTCAAAGACTGGTAGGACTGAGGAGGTCTGAGGAAGCGGAGCCTGGGGACTTTGGGTGGGGCTCCCAAATCTCTGGTGCTGAGGTCACAGAGGTGATTTTAAAGCTTGTTGAAGGAGGGGCCCCCCGGGGGTGGGTGAGAGTTCAGTAAGGATGTAGATGTTATGGGGTTGTATTGCTTAGCATGATTCTGCAATATTACATGGACCACAGTTTATACAGGAATGAGTCACTCTAATTTAATGCTCTTAGAAATAATGTCACATATATATATATATATATATATATATATATATATATATATATATATATATATATATATATATATATATATATTAGGGGTGGAACGGTTCACAAAATCCAAGGTTCGGTTCGGTTCACGGTTTCATGGTCACGGTTTTTGGTTCGGTATATGTTGATTGTTAGCCTGACATGTTGGTCGTGTTGCTGTTAGCATAAACAAAACGTGTTGCAC
>NW_015154677.1:3013-4570 GCF_000732505.1 Cyprinodon variegatus | reverse complement strand
AGTCCTCTGAAACTGAAAACAGGAAGGCAGAAGGTGAAAGACTAGCAGCATCTCTTGTTACATGGCTGTTTCTGTGCATCACGAGTCAGATCCACACACCGTTTACAGCCCCGGTGGCATCAGAGGTATAGTGGGCGAAGGAATGCCAGCTGTGTCCATCTTCACACTGATGGAGGGCGCGGATGGTCAGCTGGGAACTAGGGAGGGCGTTCTGGACCAGGACAACAAACTTCTCATCTACAAGCCCTCTGGACGGCTGGACTGATAGTGTGACACAGCACTGCTTCTCATCCATCATTAACCTGAAGATGACAAGAGCAAAAATAAAGTCTGTGAAACTATTTTACTTCCCTTTCTGTGTGTTGCTTTATTGCCATTTTATCTAAATGGGATAAAGTCAAAGTTTTAGGGTTCTGTAAATGGGGGCCCTGCCCGGCCGGTTTTTAGCTGCCAATCCGAGTGGTCGTAGGTTGTATGCCCTTTACAAAAAAAATTAGAACATTGTACCCCGTTATACGGATTAACAGCTTTGGCGCGCCCTATTTTTGTCCAGGAAACTTTGCTCAGATGTTCAAAATTTCTCAAGCAGCAGCTGCTGGAGCTGGAAAAACTGCACTTTAGGTGCTGAACGCGACACATTAACCAATCAGAGAAGCTGATCTGGGAGCCAGCAGGGAGAAAGACACAGCATTGCTGATGCAGAGCTGTTTATTTACGCCTAAATTAACTTCAAATGTGGAAACCTGCCAGCTAAATATTTTTGCGTTTATTAACCTGGTGCCTGCAGTTTGGATTCCGTACATGACTAACATCTACTTCCATCCGCCACCAACAGTAGGGGAAAACCCCCAAGAGGCGACCAGGCCTGAAGCAACTGCTGCTGGGGATTCCCACTGACAGCGCACGGCTGGTATGTGGGGGTCTGAAAATGGAGGACCAGCTCTACCATATTTTAAAATAAATTAAATTAATGTTCTGTTGCTGTTGTTCAATAAAAATACATTTCAAGATCATTTGAGGTAAGAACATTATACTTTTAAGCATTACTTTAGGGCCCATCTACCGATTTAATGCGTTATTAAAAAAAAAAATTCCAAAGCTGAGAGGACCACAGCAACCAGCGGAGCTCCGAGGCTAACGGCAGCCAGAGATAACGTTAGCCCTTCTGCAGCAGCCCTCTCTCTGCATGGCCTTGGGTGAAGGACCGCTGGCTCTGATGGAGTTTTTTGTTTTTTTTGGCCAAATGTTCATTTGATTTGTGTTTATCTGACTGTGTTCATTATTATTCCCCCACTAAATGAAAAAAAGATAATATTAATAACAGCAGGTGAAATGCAGCTCCAGACTAGCTTTGAATGTGGTGATGTCATCAGTACGGTTCTGTTCCAGTTCACCCAGATTTATCCTGCGTTCTCCTGTTCTCCCAGAGTCCAGACTTCCCTGGGTTCTTCACTAGAACATGCTTGGCGAGGACACGAGTCCGAACTCACGTTGTAGTGAATTGAGAAACGGCCACTGACTTCAGACTTCATTATTGGCATAATGAGGCAGAAGTGT
>NW_015154677.1:0-1173 GCF_000732505.1 Cyprinodon variegatus | reverse complement strand
AACACTGATATAACATCAGTGTTCGTGTGTTCCTCAAATGCTCGTTACATTTCCATTAGCAAGTATGACCAAGAGTCATTTAGTGGAATCCTGATGTCTATTCGCTGCTAGCTAAAGAGGGTAAAGAATAATTTAACCAAAGGTTATTGGTTCTTGATTAAGCAAATCATTCAATAAAACATTATTTGGCCAAATAATGTTTTATTCACCTCATGGATTTGCATTGTCAATTGGTCTGAAAACATTCCAATTTCTTTAAAATTAGTGAAAAGCTAATTTGATCACATCCCAAATTCTTCCAGATAAACTTTGGTTTCAAACACAGAATCCATCTTAAACTGTAATATGGTTTTCAACCGTTTCCCCCTTCCTCTTTGTACATAGTAGTTAGTTTAGTTTGTTTAGTTTTACTAGTCTTAGTTGAGAGGTTAAACTGAAATATGTTTGACTTGGAGCTGAATGAATTTTGTTAACAAACTGTTATATTTTGAACAGAAGTTGTGGTGAATTTATTCCATGTATGTGCATAAATAACTGTTTAACCATGATTAGTGCTCGAATCACTCTTTCATCTATTGTTCCAACATACAGTTAGTAGGACTGTGTGTCATTAACAGTATATAACAGCTGAAATAATATCTGATTAAGATATATTAAGATATTTTACCACCCCTACATGGGAGGGCAATAAACATCTTAAAGTATCAGAAACATAAATTCTCAGCGGGCTGGGAATAGAAAAGAACATCGAGTCAAAAAAAAGAAAACAGCTGATGACAACTCAACTTTTTATTAACAACTTGTTGAAAAACTCCCCATAAATGACTCCAACATTTAATTTCACTTTAGGATTAAGAAAGTAGTTTTAAATTGGAAAATAAAAGCAAAATGACAAAATTATAATTAGTGCAAATGCTGAAAGTAACAAGGCAGGGGCAGCAGGTGTAATCAGCTCAGTGTTGGGAAGAGGAAGGTTTAAAGACAGCTGTAAAATCAGATTATTGAGTTGACTAATGAAAGCTAAAGCTAATCACTCATTCACCCAACAGGACATTAGTGGTTTCACTATAACGAGCATCAACAGCGATTTTAACCTAAGATACATTCTTAGGGCCGGATTTATCAAGATCCAATTTTGCGTGCAGTAATTTGCGCTCGCAAACTGGAATTTTG
>NW_015154676.1:3453-4575 GCF_000732505.1 Cyprinodon variegatus | reverse complement strand
GATGGATGGATGGATGGATGGATGGATGGATGGATGGATGGATGGATGGATGGATGGATGGATGGATGGATGGATAAATAAGGATTGATTGATATGTGGATGGATGGATAAATAAGGATTGATTGATATGTGGATGGATGGATATACCGATGGATGGATGGATGGATGGATGGATGGATGGATGGATGGATGGATGGATGGATATACCGTTTGATGGATGGATGGATGGATGATTGAGGAATGAAAGGATGGATGATTAATGAATGGAAGGATGGATAGTGGGTGAAAGGATGGATTGATGGATGCATATATAAAGATTGATAGATATGTGGATGGATGGATGGATGGATGGATGGATGGATGGATGGATGGATGGATGGATGGATGGATGGATGGAGGGAGGGATTTTACAGTGGTAGAGTTCAACTGCTGTTGCTAGAGGGGTGTTAATGGAGAGCTAAATCCCGCTGATGAGATTGTATCATGGGTTGTCACCAAAGGCCACTGTAGGTTAATGTCATTCCTGGAGAGGGAATGCGAGCTAATCTATGATGTGACGCGCATACAGAACACACATACACACATGCACAGAGCCATTTTCAGACGAACACTCACTCATACATGCCCACTCACATAACAGCACACGGCATGCAGTAAAAACACAAACAAGAAACAGTCTGCACGGTGAGCTGTCATTAAAAAGGTGCAACCACATATTTCATTCCATTTTTTTGGACTTTGTTGCGACAACCCACTAAGTATCAAATAATTGTGACATTGAAAAGCAAATTTACATAGTTGTTTAAAAATAAAAATCTATTCAGAATATTTACTGTCTGCAGTCCTTCAGTTGCTTTCGTGTCTTTAGTACCATATTAGTATTAAATGTACTGCCTTGCATCCGTTTATATCGTAAGTTTGATAAATTCAATGCTTTTCTTTACAATACCCAATCAGGAAAGCCATAATATGTTATAATGAATAACTTTTTATTCAGTGTCTTCCCCAGTGGGGCTGGCAAATTGGTTATTTATTCAAATAACCTTTGGACTATCATATGTTGTTCAGTGAACACATGAGACTTTTTGCCTCAGTCTTCGTCCCAACTTTGTTTGAAGTTTG
>NW_015154676.1:0-1512 GCF_000732505.1 Cyprinodon variegatus | reverse complement strand
CAAGTGAATTTCTCCATTGTGAGATCAATAAAGTTCTCACTAATCTAATCTATGTAATCTAATGGCTTTCCAAATGTGCTGTGGGTCACCAGCAGTGAAGTGACCCTGAATTTTCTGGGTGTATGTGGCTTTTACAGTTGCAATACTTTGCACTTTGTCTTTTTTTCATTCTTGGAGTGCTGATGCCTCACCTGTCCTTAAAACACACCGTCCCTAGATTTCAGAATAGCATTTAGTAGAACTCTCACCTCAGCATTTGACTGAATTTTCTGGTTTGGACTACAGGTTACTATCCTGGTGGTGGTGGTGACATCACCAGCACACTGGGATATAAATTTGAAACAAATGAGTTTGTATTCCTGATCTGCCTCTCTGAAGACCCAACAATCTGTGTGCTAACAACAGTACTGAAGCATATCTGCTACGTCCCTAGGCTAAACAGTAACTGTTTCCTGGACAGATTGTGAGAAAATCTATTTGTTTAAAATCTTGGTAGAGCTCATTTGGAAAACAACAGATTGTTTAACAAAGAAAACCTAACAGGGACTGTTTGCCTAGTGATTAGAGCAGCGCACTTGTGCTCTAAGAAGGTTGCAAGTACCCGGTTCGATCCCCACAGCCTCCACTCTGGAGGCTACATTTACATTTAAAAGCTGGAAAGGAAAAACAAAAATACTTGTATCAGGGGGGAAGAATACAAACTTGCATTTAAAGAATCAAGAATGTGAAATGGTGGTGTCAAAGTCAAAAAGACATCAATTATAAGCAAAAATACAGGACCCTAAAATAAAGCCATGTGGCTTTCATCTTCATTTATACATAGAATGGGTTTTACTGTCCTTTAACCATAGAAACGTCATTGCATCACTTCCACCAAACGGCTTTCATACCATACCCCAAACAGCTCAGACGTGAGCCCGAAAATCCAACTAGCTGCCTGCAACCATTAACAATGCATTTAGAGAGAAGCCAATGATGCATATGATGAAAAGTAAACCATTCCTACTGGGGGATGTAGACTTTGACCTTATTTTAAAAGGAACTATGTACCACTCCAACGTAAATGTCACCATTAGACATGAGATAAAAGATTATAGCTTGACTCTAATGAACATGTGCATCCCTTTAGGAAATGGAGATGGTGTTGAAATATGTCAGCTTCATAGATACAAAGAACTTGGTTACAGTTTAATGCAGTGTGTTTTCAAGTAAATTTGGAGGAGAGTTTATGCTCACTAACCTGACAGCTACAGTAAGGTGGTGTTGTACATGGATGCTGATGTTGTGGATTTATATTCAGTGCCAATCCAGGTTGGATCCCATATTTATGCTGTGAATAACTGTTATATTTAATTCCCAGCCAGCTGGGAATTTATATTTCTGATACTTTAATACTTTAAGATGTTTATTGCCCTCCCCTGTATGGAGTGGTAAATATATATATATATATATATATATATATATATATATATATATATATATATATATATATATATATATATATATATATAT
>NW_015154675.1:2320-4577 GCF_000732505.1 Cyprinodon variegatus | reverse complement strand
GTTTACGGGGACGAAAATCTCACTTTTCATGCAGTGCATGTCAGAGCCTGACCTGCAACACAGTGACCGAGCACCAGAGGAGGGAGTCAAAGTTCTTTCTTGGATCAACAGGGTTCAAGTGCAAATCTTAAACCTGCTGCCAAAAAGGTACATGCCTAAAACGCTGCTGGGACACACCAGATGGAAGTGAAATTAACTCATCCATCTTATACTAGACTTAGCAATATGTGTTAGTGTATACCTGTAGATGAAAATCCCATACAAGACCAGCAAGAAGAGCACAGCCACATCCTTTATGACCTTGTTCAGCACCAGCAGCTGTCTCTGAAGGAAAGAAATAGAATAGGCAAGCCGTCATTAGTAGGAGATAAAAACTCTTGCTGGAAATTCTGTTTTGCTCTCGCCATTGATTGTCTTCTAATGTTCTGCTTGAAACGGAAATAGTTCATGATTCATCAATCAAACAAATTAGAATAGATTGCAACAGAGTATGAAACCCTCACATGATTTTAAGAAAGAAATCATGATAAATTCATTCTTAACATTCATTGAATTAAAATCTTAAAAAAATGTTTTATTATAGGTAATTATTGATTTGATATATTATCTAACAAATCATATATGCACTGATCAATTTCCATAATTTGAAATAAATATTATCTATGCAAATAAATCAAAGATTATCAAGTTAATGATTTATCTAATTTAATTGGTTAATACCGGTAGGTTGTTTTAATTCTTGTGTGATCTTTTGAGATGTTGGGGAGAAACCCAAGAGAAATTATATACTCATGAATAACTACCTTTATTGACTGCATATTTTCCAGCAGAGTTAATTTAGCCCAAAGAACGAAGGAGGGTTCTTACTGGGGGATGTTCTCTTCAAAAAAACAGCGACAGTGCAAGTCCCCCCGCCCACAGCTGGATTCCAATGTTGGCAAATGTGTAGAGGATGAACCAAAACGCGAAGATATTTGCAAGCATGGGCAGGATTTTACACAGCATGGACAACTCCCTGCGCATCTCTGTTGAGGGAAACACAACATGGATGGATGGATGGATTTTTCCCCATCTTCATTACCATTTCCATCACGAAATAGGCAAACACACCCAAAGCTGCATTCTGGGTGGAAACAAGGAAAATCCCATTTTCACTGAGAGAGAATATAGTTCATGTTTACTTGCGGCTTCAAAAGTTCAGACCTCAGCAAAGTCAATCAATAAAACCAGGAGGGAGACACAGTTGAACCAAGTATAAAAAGTTAAGGGTAAAACAGGCTGAATATATGAAGTACAACTGTGTTTTAGGCTCACGCTGTGGATAAAAGTTTGAGAGAGGATTAGTCGGAAAAATGGAGATATAAATTTGACACAGGTCTGACATGAAATTGGTTCTGAGTTACATCATATCTCTACTTAGGATTTGAGCTATATACCAATTTAACACAGAGCTCAGGGAAATCACTGTAAACCAATGTGGACAAGGTCCGTCGATGCTGCTGCCTTCCTTGTCCTGCCGTCTCGTGCACTGCTTTAGGCTCTTCCATCCTCTGTCCCAGTCACTGTCACAGACAGCTAAGTAGAAAGGGACTTCACTCTCCTTTAGTAGAAGAAATGTCTTACTCCTTTCGGTGTTCTAAATCTGGATGAAGGTCATCAAACTCCAAAGTGAGGTGTTGTATTAAATGCCATGGGGACACAGATCGATACTGATGCTTTATTAATCCCACTGCTGCTTTTCTATGACTCATATTCATGATTCTGAAATAAACTCTTGAAGCTTTAATGCTAGTTTTATTAAATATTTGTACTCATGTGCTAATATATCTTAATGCATAAGCCTCTATACAACCACAATACATCTGTAACCACAAAACAAAACAAATACACATTCTTTGGTGTAAGCATAATATGCTTTTTTTTTAGTTATCTGGACAGATAATTTTAGTTTCTTTAAAAGAAACACGAATTCCTATTGCATCTTGTTACTGAATTGAACTTACTAAATTGAAAATAACTAATAAAATTAAAAACATCTTTGTGCCTTTGTTTTTTAAATACTCTGTTCAGAATAAACAATTCTTTGAAAATAGATAATTTCCTACATTAAATGCGGCCTTGGTGAACCCCTCCTTCAGTCCCACGCTTACACTGTCACTCAAAATAGTTTTATTTTTTAAAGTCGTAGGAAAACGGCTGTTCCAACCGTTGCATTTCCGAATTCTCCCGAGTGAATAAAGTCAATATGATTGGTCGT
>NW_015154675.1:0-612 GCF_000732505.1 Cyprinodon variegatus | reverse complement strand
TCCTTTATTGAAGAGAAGAAAGAAGAAATCTATAAAATCTCCTGTTGGCAGTTTGCCACAAACCATCAGGAGGCTGAGACTCTGCAGCAAGAAGGTCCGTCTGTCAGTCAGAAAATTTAGGACACAATAAACATTTTCCTGCCACATTTTGTTTTGATGCTACACATCTTGATACATTTTTATTAGAACATTGTGTGTGGTGGTGAGCTTAACTTGTTTTACAAAAGCATTTTAATCAGCTAAGAATCAGCTATAAATTAAATTAGCGTTGTTCGAAACAGCAAACATATGGAGAAGGTGCTTTACTGGACACCTAAGTTTGAGCAAAACTGTACTGTTCACCCAACCAAACCACTGGATTCAGGTTTCCCAATCAATTCCACACCCACAGCTTACCTCGACCTACTTTGTAAAAGAAGGGGTCGCTAATAGAAACTAAGTGAATACCAGAATGATAGTTATGGGATACCACCTGGACAGATGATACATTCATTAAAATGTCCTTCATATTTAAAGTAAACTAAATATTCCAACAAAGTTAGAGCGATCAAAGAAATTAAGCCACAGAGGTTAGGACTAGTGTTGCCATTTTTTGGCCCCGATACCTGGCTG
>NW_015154674.1:2937-4578 GCF_000732505.1 Cyprinodon variegatus | reverse complement strand
GCGTTGATGACAGCAACTGATCAGCACTGATCTGTGGTGTCACAGCCAAACAGGAACAGACCAGATGAAGCTACTATGAGAAAAAACAGAGAGAGAATAAAGTTAGAGATTGAACCAACAATCTCAAACAGCAGGGTGGGAGAATAGAGATAGAATAAAGCAGAATGATGAAAAAGGGGTCCCTATGTCCTCCAGCAGTCTAAGTCTATAGCAGCATAACTATAGAGATAGCTCAGGATAACCTGAGCCACTATAAGCTTTATCAAAAAGGAAGGTTTTAAGCCTACCCTTAAGTGTATACAGGTTGTCTGCCTCATGGGTTAAAACTGGTAGTTGGTTCCACAGGAGAGGAGCCTGTTAACTAAAAGATCTGCCTCCCATTCTATTTTTAGAAATTCTAGGAACCACCAGTAAACCTGCAGATTGAGAGCAAAGTGCTCTTTTAGGAACATAAAGAACAATCATATCTCTGATGTAAGATGGAGCTTTGCCATTTATGTGAGAAGGGGGATTTTAAAGAATTACAATAGTCCAACCTTGAAGTAACAACTCCTTGGACTAGTTACTCAGCACCACCCCATGACAGGATATTTCTATTTTTTTGCAATATACCAGAGATGAAAGAAGTAAACTCTAGAAACCTCATTGTGTGAGATTAAAATGACAGGTCCTGAGCGAAAATAACACCAAGATTGTTTACTTTATTTTGTGAGATCAGTTCAATCCCATCCAAATTGAAGTGACTGACTAATCAGCTTCTTTTTCAAAGACTCTGGTCCAAAGACTATAACTTCTGTTTTGTCTGCATTCAGTTGCAGAAAGTTAAGAGTCATTCAGGTTTTTATGTCCTTAAGACATGCATGTAATCTGAGTATTAGGTTAGCTTTATCTGGATTTATAGAAAGATATAACTGAGTATCATCAGCATAACAGTGGAAATTAGTCCCATGCTGTCCAATAATTCTACAGAATGGGAGCATATATATAGTAAAGAGAATTGGTCCTAGCACTGATTCCTGTGGTACTCCACAGGTAATCTTTGAGCATGTGGAAGATTTATTATTAACGTGAACAAACTGAAATCGGTTAGAAAGATACAATTTAAAGCAGTCTAGTGCTTTTCCTTTAATTCCCACAAATTATTCAAGTCTTTCTAAAAGAATATTATGGTCAACTGTATCAAATGCAGCAATGAGATCTAGTACAGATACAAGTCCATTATCTGAGGCCATGAGAATATCATTAGCGACTTTCACCAGAGCTGTTTTGTGTGCTATGATGAGCTCTAAAGCCAGACTGAAATTTTAAAAAGTTTATTATGGTGTAAGTGGTTGCACACTTGTTTGACAACTACTTCCTCAAGAATTGCAGATAAGAAAGGAAGATTGGATATAGATCTATAATAGACCAAGTCATATGGGTCAAGAGATGGTTTCTCAAGTATAGGTTTGATCACAGCAACCTTAAAAGCCTTTGGTACATATTCCTATAGCAGGGAGAGATTAATCACATGTAAAATGGAGGAGGAGATCATAAGGAATACTTACTTAAATAACCTTTTTGGAACTGGATCTGACATACAAGTTGAAGGCTTAGATGAAGACAAAAGTTTTGCTAATTCTGAAAGTTCAACTTAATCAA
>NW_015154674.1:0-1301 GCF_000732505.1 Cyprinodon variegatus | reverse complement strand
TAAAGAAAAATAAAGTGTTCAGAACATCTAAGGGTTTCAGTAGCTTGACTCCTGGGCTGAGAGACTAAATCCTTCTCCCTTTGTGAATAGCTCTTGTTCTGTGAACATTTAGTTACCACGCCCCTGATGTCCTGAGATATTGGTTCATAATGCTCTGTTCAGCATCAATAATCCCAAGATTATAACACATGTTGTCACAACAAAGGAGCTAGAGCATTATTTAAGAACTTTAATATTATTAATTTTCCCAGTTTAGCCTGGAAAGGTTAGAGATTTTAGAGCTACAACTGCCTGATAATGTTTTTACTGACTCATTACAGTAATCTATCTGGTGAAAATGAAAGGATGCATCCATTTATCCTGTGTCCTGGTTTGACAGGATATTGTAGATTTCCTCTATGCTTTGATGATGATCATTAGCAGACATTTATGTGGCTGTTATGATTAGATTACATCGTGATGCCTAGATTTGCAGCATTTTAGTTTTGCAATATTGAGTCACGTTGGCTTCTAATCTCTTATTTTGCACACTTGGAGCAAATAGAAACCAATTCTGTCATTTTTGCATTAAGATGTAGCTTCTGGCCCGTTCATTTAATGACACTTTAGATACACCAGTGGCTGTATGTGAATGTGGTCATTGTTATGGTAAAAAAGAAAAAAAAAGACAGTGTCAGCACAACAGCTAAGTAATGTTTTAATCATAGTATGATCTGATCTAGATAGCAGGGGCTTAACTAGATGGGGAGCCTGGAGTGTTCATCATCATGGAATGCCCTAATTAAGGGTATATTTTAACAGTTAGTTTATTAAACTATACACCTTTAATTAAGAGAGCATGTGTGAATATGTTTATAAGGAAATACTTTAATGGAAAATCTGAATTGTCTTCAGGGATTTATTTATATACTTTTGATTCTGTGCTCATTCATTTTCCTGTTTGTACAGTGTGATTAGTGCAGATTGACTGCACTGGCTCTGACACCTTAATGTTTTTCAGCCACACTTAAGTGCACATTAGTCTCCACAAGGCTACAAGACCTCACCTTTGGGCTTTGACATTTGATTTCCAGATTTATAGATTAAACAAAGTACTCATAGTATATTAGTTATTTACCATAGAGGAATCAGACCCACTTGTTCTTTTAAGTGGGATATAGTCAGCCTTTCATCAGTTTTTTACATCTTAAGATGTTGAATCCACAACACTATTAAAGGAATAGTACACCCAAAACATGATTAGCCTTCATTTTCTACTCACCCCCATGCTGAACAACACTCTGGAGTACTTTTTTGATATC
>NW_015154673.1:3276-4579 GCF_000732505.1 Cyprinodon variegatus | reverse complement strand
ATGCTAACAGTTTGATAGCAGTCAGAATTCTGAGATCAAAGTCAAAATTCTGACTTTTTTCCCATATTAAACTGAAATAAGATAAAAAAAATCAGTTAACTTTTTTTTTTTTTAGTGGCCCTAATCCTCTTCCGTATATATTATAGTCTGTAGCGTAACATTAGACTGAGTTAGCCATTGACATTGGGTCTAACGTTAGAAAGTAGAGGAAATAGAAAGTAATTCACTGTGAAATGTTAATGTAGTCATTCTTTATTAAATTGATGCTGTATTTTCTGTAGCTTTTGTTTTATTTCTCATCTGAAAAAGTCATTTGCTGAAATATATTTCATTTTATAGTGACTGATATAAAGCAACTCAAACCTTTTTAAAGGCTGATGCACAGACACAGCATGAAGGGCATTATTCATGCATAATTAGCAAATAGGAAAATTCTACAGCATTAAAAGACATTTACTTTTAATTCAGTCTTGATGTAAAATCTTGAAATCTTATGTAAGATGTAATTACATTAATAACAATGTCATAAATACATGTACATCATTAATTCAGAGCTTTTGGCTCATCTGTATTATTATGCTTCATTACTGTATTATAATTTTATTGTGTTTGATTTGTATAATATCTTATTTTACATGATTTAGACTTCATAATGACTCTGCAATATGATGAGCCTATTTTTTTATAAGTTAAAGTAATCTACTGATGCTATGAAACAGCCAGTGTGAGTCAAAGTGATGAATTTCTTTGTTTTATTTTTTATTTTTTAACAGTATCCTGTCTGGAAATGCGGCAATAAGAATAATTATCTTGATGCCTAAAAGAGCCCAACAGATTTAGCTTTCACCAGTGGAGCAGTACGGCTATCGCCATAGTGTTCCGCTTGATTTATGCATATAAATATCTTTATTATAATTCATGCAGGGAGTTTTACAGATTCTATGGACGCTGCAATGTAAGTAGAACAGGAAAGGAAAAACAGGAAAAAGTATCTTTATTCTAAAAGTCTTAAGCCCCTGAAAATGAAAACAATCATCGTTATTTGATGCTGTGGCGCACGGATTGTTTACATTGCGACTAGTCTAAGTAGGGAGTACCAATATGGCGACAGGTGGCTTCACTTCAACCCCGTACTACCAACGGGCAATCAGCCAGGGAATAAATGGAGATCAGTGGCTGCAGCCCAGCGGAGCGATGGATGCTACCTGGAATCAGTAGGGAAGAGCTTCAGACGTCTTCATTTAAATAACTAATATCTGCTAAGTGAAGCGATAAGAATGATTGTTTTTAGTTGTTCACTGAT
>NW_015154673.1:0-1059 GCF_000732505.1 Cyprinodon variegatus | reverse complement strand
TGCATTGCAATATTTTCTCCTCCATGTTTTGTTTTTGAATGACTCGTCTCAGTTTCCCACGGCCGGAAATGCTTGTGACACAAGGCAGCGTGCGTCAACACATCCGCAGCGACATCTGCTGGACTGGAAGTTGTATTACACCATTCATGCAATTTTATTTATTCATTTTTTTTTTAATTAATAATCGATACTTGGCATCAAGAATCGATGCAGTAGATCACGAAAATTAGAATCACGACGCATCATCATGACGATTATTTTGCACGCTCCTACTCTCCACCCAGGATGCTACAAGCTAGGGGGCGACTACAGTGTTAAGGTGAAGCACAGAAAGTTAGCATATATCCTATGTGTGGGATAGCATTTGACAGCTTTCCATATTGACAAGTCAAGATATTAGCACTGCTAGCATAATAAGCTCTTGCAACAAGCCCTTTACTCAAAGCTGTGCCTAAAAAAGGATTAAGTTCTCATTTCAGATGCATTAGACTCCAATTTTCTAAGAATAAACTGGAAAATTACATCCTGTGTCAAATCAATTATTACTACTGGGTAGTCGTGACAAGCTAACAAGCTAATATGCTATTTCTAATCAGATGGTCAAGTTACTAAATTCTAGATTATCATAAAATAGAAGACATAGGGTATAATAAGTATTTAACATGTCAAAATTTTCCCAGTTGCTATATTTCTAGAGGTGCTATTGACATTTTCACCAGATGTTGGTAACAGATGTGATTTTGGCCCATTCTTCCGAGCAAACAGTCTTCAAATCTTTAGGGTTTAATGGGACCTTTTCTATGAACTCTGATCTTTAGTCCTTTTCACTGGATTCCTGTCAGCTGATTGGCTGGGCCATTCTAGCAGCTTAATGTTTAGCCGCAAAGCTAGGCTAACTAGATGCAGCGAGGCTAAGGCTTTAGTCTGCTTCCCTGCTTCCTTTTTTAAACGTCAGGATCTGATCCAGCATTGATAGAGACAGCTAGGACTGATTTAAAGGTACACTATGCAACCGGTGTTGATTTTCCAGCGAGGCTCCCCCCAGAGGGCGAAAGTAAA
>NW_015154672.1:3306-4581 GCF_000732505.1 Cyprinodon variegatus | reverse complement strand
CAATCAGATCTCTGATATCAGATGGAGCTTGGCCATTTAAGGCTTTATATGTGAGAAGGAGGATTTTAAATTCTATTCTGGATTTAACAGGAATCTACGGAGCCCTGAAAGGCAAGAGAAAAAAAAATCTCAAACAGAAAAGTTTGACCTTTTTTTTACCACTTGTTTTATTTCCTGCTCTGAAAGGCAAGTAAAAAAAGAGAAGATATTTTTTTCTGTTTGGTCTTTGGATTAAGACTGTATTTCCCAGATAACCGTAGACTTGCGGTCAGTCAATGCTTATCATAAGTTATCTTCAACTTTTTCTGTTCCAGATTTTTTAGTCTTGCCAGGTAGAAGTTAGATGATGTCATGTAGGAGAAATGAAAATTAGAAGGACAGGAAGTGATTGGTCAAAATATGTTTAAAACTACAAATTAATTCCATTGAATAATTTCAACTATGCAGTTTTTTTACCTGAACCTAAACTACATCAATCAATCTTCCTCTGTTATTAAATTCAAGTTAAAGACAGTTTTCAGAGGACACTCAGTGGATGAAACTCTGTATGAATAAAAAGCTGGAGGGGATCTTTTTAGGTGCTGCAGTTTCAAAGAAAAAATAATGTTACCTTCAGAGGGGATCCGTGAAAGCTGATGCATGTGTGACTAATTTTCACTTGGAAAACAAAAAAGTGAAAAGATGACTCTCCTCTCTGACTGAAGGTACATTCACTGAATCTGTATTCCTGCCAGTGCTTCAGAGAAGGGAGGGGCTCACAGCAAGGGTGTAACTCTGTTATTAAAGTTGGTGGGGACTCTTCAAGGGTGGGTGCTGCAGCTACAGGACCCACCGCTACCGTTAGGTTTTAATATTTTGCTAAAAATGAGCAAACATAAATAGCCATGCTGTATGTCTATTTAATACTTTCCTATTGTTGAGAAAGCAATACTTATAAAATACACCAATATGTATAATTATTAATGTATTAATCTCAGACACTCTAGGGAGGAAACACAGGTAAGTGACCACGATATATAATTGATATAAGATTATCTGTGTTGGTCACTTACCTGGTTTAACAGTCCAGACCACGAGTGTCCCCAGGGCTGCAGTCCCAGAGGTGATGCTGGAAGCCGATCCTGGTCAGGGATCCAGAACAGACAGAAACAGGATCCAGATCAGGCAGGAACAGAAACAGGTGGCAGGATCCAGACTTCCAGGCATCCACAGGCTCCCAGGAGGGTTCAGAGTCTGACTGGGACCAGAAGCATGACCAGGTGGTCACGCACAGGA
>NW_015154672.1:0-1036 GCF_000732505.1 Cyprinodon variegatus | reverse complement strand
CCTCACCCCCCCACCATGGACTGTTCTCTTGGAAGAGGCTTCACAGCATTCAATGCAGGACCAGCAGGTTCGAACCAGAGGAGACCTGGATGGGCCAACCGAGTCCTGGACCTCTGCAGGCTTTGCACGACCTTACTCTGCAGGATGCAGCGCTTAGCACAGGTTAATGAGCTACTGCTACAGTTCATCAGTTAATGAAACATTAACTTCCTCAGACCAGGCTATGTGGGGAGGGAAGATGGAATAAAAACAATTAATTATACATTTTTGATACCTTAAGAAAGATTTCCAAACTTGCTGCTTGGGGTGCTAGTTCGCCTAAAAAGGCTCCCGCTAATGATATTTCTAGCCTGTGAAGAGACCAACATTTCATCAAGAAAAGTCCAAGAATTTAAAGTAAATACTTTGTTAAGGTGAAGTACTTAAACCCTACATGTTGCTTCACTTCAGAGCAGATTTTTAGTCAATCTTTAAGCAAAACATTGTTTGAATATGACAGTCTGAACCATTTTAATACACAAAGATGAAAACAGGAATCAAATGTTGAGGAAGTGACATAAAGCAGGAGAAAACTCGGCTGAAGTTTTCCAGGGTGGAGAGATGCTAGAGCTGCAGCTGCAGCTGTTACAGTGTGAGAAAGATGGACAGGTCACAATCCAGTCTGAAGAGGAATGTTACGCTGAAGCTCACAGGAGATGAGATTCTCCACTTTGTCGCGAGCAGCCTGCCGCAGCTTATCCCCTCATCAAACTGGCTTAACTGGATCCACTTACTGGAGTAGTGTACTGGGAGGATGAAACCTGTGTGCTGCCTGGTGCTTCCTCCCAGACGCAGAGATAAGCATGTAGTAAATCTACAGTTTATCATTTTGAAGGTCAGCTCTGCTTGTAACTGTCAGGTAACGCTTGTTCTCTTCTGGAGACGATCTGTGTGTGACAGGAAACATGAGCGAACAAATTGATTATGTTCATCAGCGTTATGAAAAAAAAACAAGGGGGGAAATATGATTAGGTCTGATTTTAACACACCTGGATTA
>NW_015154671.1:2773-4582 GCF_000732505.1 Cyprinodon variegatus | reverse complement strand
CGCATCCTAGGTCTTCGAACAGAGCACTAGTTTCCAATGATGGCGGCCATTAGGGGGCGGGGCTAAAAATGAATACCTGCTGTTGCATTACTCCCACAGAGTCATTCATTTCAGGTGGAATTTTAAATCTCATTTTATTTGTTTACACAGCTATAAAACAAAAAATTAGTTGTGAAAAAAATATTTTGAAACATGTTTTAGAAATTTTAAAGCCCCATTTGAAAGGTTTATGGATGAAACACCATGTGACTGTTTTTCGGCCATTTCTATAAATCTGCCTGGACTTAAGGGTTTAACTCTCACTGCTTTTTTTGTGTGTGTTGGGTTTTTGTGTTGCTTTTATGTACAGCTGATTGGAAAAAAAAGTTTTTTGTTAAATGTGCTATATAAATTTGGTAGATTTAATTTTGGTTACGAGGTCTTTATTGTCTTCCCTGGTTTCAGGTTGCCTTTATAATTGCTTACAGTGTCAGAGGCTTAACATAAGAGGCTCATCCTAACCTCCAAAGGATGATGATATTGTGGGCAAAACAGGTCAGCATTTTGTGTTTCTTTGGATTGATGGACATTGGTTTAACAACTGCCATGACAGACTTCTGTCATCCTGGCCCAGCACTCAGGCAGAATGAAATCCCAGTACAACCAGTTTCCAGAACCTGCTCCACTTTAACACTTCTCCCAAGTAAAACAGAAAGTCCTGCACACACTGGTGAGAGTTCATGCACAGTTCAGCCTCTGTCCATTCTCTGACTGTAAGTTAACATGTTCAGATCAGCTGCGCCTGGATTTGATCACAGCTGACACTGAGGAGAAGCAGAAGGAAACCCCAGGATCTACTCAGCGCAGCCAGAGCTGAACCATTCCTTTCTGTGTGTCACATAAATATATTAACAGCTGGAATCATATAAAGAATTACAGCTGTGACCTACCAATCTTTATTGGAGAGGATAACTAACAGCAGTAGAAACCTGATTACTCACACAATAAAAATATACAATAAACCAACATTTAGTTGTTCTTTAATTTTTCATAGTTTTTGTTGCTAATTTGAAAACAGCCAATCAGCTGCTGTGTGAAAGCTGCAGACAGGTCATACGATGGATGAAATGCTGGGAGCAGCAGTGCACATCTGCATGTTAACAGCTTCTGAACGCCAGTTTACGAAAATCAGTTAATCTAATATGACCCCTGGAGTGGAAGTTCAGTCAGTATGGAGCGTCTTCATTTGATTTTTAGTGGTTTGTTAAGCCAGGATTACTGGCAGAGATTTCTGGGGAGTTTCTAGTGAAGGAAGCGTTTTGCACCTTTAGTTCTCTGCAAACAGGCATTGATTAACAGAAGCTCTATAAATCTGATTGTAAAGAAAAAATCTGAACCAAGAGAATGAACTAAGTCCTGTAGGTTCACCAAGACCATTTCAGTTTTGCTTAATTTTAATGAATGATGCATTTTAGGCATGTTCCATACTAACTACTCACTCATCTATCAGTTCTGTTACTCTTTATTAAAGCGGTTCTCCAAGTTCCCCTACCTTCAACTTCTCTGCTGTCAAAACAAACAAAAACAAAAAAACAAACCATAATCCTTCCAGTATTTTCTGCTCAACTGATCATAATAAAGTTAAAACACATTACTTATAGCATCTGTTATGATCTCTGAAAATATCCTAATTTTGCTCTTCCTGATCATTTTTATTTTTAAAAGCTATTTAATAGGATATATGGACTCATAAAACTGTCATCTCAAGGCACTTTCCAGTTCACCAGATCATCCAGTCAGATTGATTCAAAGTTTCTTTGAAACCAGCTG
>NW_015154671.1:0-1258 GCF_000732505.1 Cyprinodon variegatus | reverse complement strand
ATACCCCATATAGGTTGAATACGGTAAATACCAGTATCACTGACAAATGCCAGAGGACGTCTGTAGGGGATCTTCTTCATATGTTTTAGAATTGTGTTCACTTGCAAACCTAATGGAACAATGTAATTATGATAACCTCAGCAGTTTGTGGGCTTTCTTTAGATCCTGAACCCAGGATATGGGTTTTTGGAGAGGTTATGTCCTTGAAATTAAATCCTTGCCAGAAATACTTTGTTTTGTTAGCATCATCTGCAGTGAAAACATTTTATACTAAAAAACTGGAAACTATGGAGCCTCCAAACAAGAAACATTGGATCAATGAACTGTTGTCATCCTGTACTCCTGATAAAATTCTTGATTCGGTACTTGGGACATTGGCTAAATTTGACCAGATACTTTATGTCAGGTCTAAGCACCTAAAACATCATACATATATATAGGGAAAGAAAGAAGGCACAAAGACAATTAATTTAGTTTTACTTGCGAGGAGAGTAGGAAGAGACTTCAGCTTTCTCCTCCTTATTTATTAAAGTCGGGGGGATCCCTAGTTACACAAGCTGAGGTTGCACTAAAGGAATAGGAAACAAGAAATACAATTCAATTTGCAGCCTCAGTGAACAGGTCAATTTGCATTTAAATGTCTTGCGGTCAAATGGTCCGAGAACCTCCTGGTTTCGTTAAGCTTGAGCAATACTTCCGCACACTTAACCTATACTGCTTGTGCAACACCTCTCTGGAACAGTAATATGTCACACATTATCAGAGGTGGAAAAAGTACTAAAATATCATACTCAAGTAAAAGTACCAATACTTGGATGAAATATTACTCAAGTACAAGTAAAATTACCAGTCAGAAAAAATACTCAGTTAAAAGTATTAAGTAGCTAATTTAAAATGTATTTTAAGTAAAAGTTACATTTAAAAAAAAACTGTTGAACGGGGCAGAGGATCTCTCCCATGTAGTGAAAATAGGACAAGGAGTCATAAATCCAAAACCGCGGGTTGCCGACCCCTGTGCTAGACAAAATTAGCAATGCCACGAAACAGGTTGTTTTGCTAATTGGCTATTAGTCATGAAAACTTTGTTTGAAGTACCAATGCACTAAATACTTACCAAAACATGCTTCATACTTACCGCAGATCAGATGCGGAGTTATTGAATGCTGCCAGTTCAGTCACATTTGACAAACACATCTGGCATTGCATGATGATACTGTTGGCCCTCTTGGATTTAAATGAAAAGCAGTCTTTCAAATGT
>NW_015154670.1:2979-4583 GCF_000732505.1 Cyprinodon variegatus | reverse complement strand
CTGTTAGTACGTCATATGCTTCGTTGATCTGATTGGTTTATTTGGCCCGTCTATCACCAACATAGGCCAATCAGCTAACCAGTATTTTTTCCCCTTCCCAAAATTACTTCAACGGAAGGTTTCCAGATGGATATGCGGAGCAAATCCATCTGGCGGATTCAGGTTACCTGTTATGTGCTGTGGGAACATAATTATTTTGTTAACTTTTCAACGAACATGAAATAAGGCATAAATGAGAATCAAAAAAGAAAACCGAAAGATAGAGTGGAGGATGTTCTTTTTTTAAGGGCGGATCATCTAAATCAGTGGTCCTCCTAATTGTCAATCATTCTGGTGATATGTTTACATTCGGCCGACCTATGTTGTCCCCATTTTCACTTACTGGCGGTGAGCTTGACATAGTGGAGTATCTGAAAATCTTCTTTTGAAAAATAAGTTGTCAGAGCGATGCAAACAGCTCTTTTAAACTCACACACATCTAATAGGTGTTCCCTCTAAGGAGCCGGTACAGGCTTGTGCTTGTGCATGTGCATTTTTATTTTTTTTTTTTAAATCGAGTCTTTTCAAAAATTTATCCACTGCACCTTTAAACAGAACCAAAAAGTTCAGAAAGAGCAGAATCATGACAATTTATTCCTTTTAAGAACAGTCTCTAAAAAAGTCCTAAAGATGACTGTAGAGTCCCTCTCTCTCCCATTCTGATGCTTCTGATAAATATAAGAAAACCCTCCTCACATGTCTGTATGCCTAAATGTATTATCCCATTTAAACGGCCCTCCTAATAAAGGCCTTATTGTGTGCAGCTTTATTTATGCAGCAGCACTTGGTTAACATTTATTCTGTTTAGTCTTACTAATATACTGAAAGTTCTCCAATCTAATATTGTCAGGTTTTGGTGGTGGTTTTGAGGACCCAAATGCAGAGGCAGAGAGGCTGAGGTGAATTCTTGTAGTTTTTAATGATGAAAATGGTTCCAACAAAAAATGTAACAGACCATGGAGACATCGAGGGAAAACACGCACAAGGAGCCAGGGAGAGACGAGGTGAGAGGACAATGTCGACGACAGGACCAGCAACAACAAGGAACCAACAAGGAGTGACTGCAGAGGGAGAGTATATGTAGCTGAAAGACAAAGGCAGGGCTAACGAGCTGACAAGGGGCAGGTGTGAGGAGACAACGAGGGAGCCAGGGGGAAAGGAACACACACAAGAGGGCAACAGAGGAAAACAGAAAAACATGAGAACTAATATAAATCTAGAAATTACAACAAAAAAGGAATTAAACCAATAAAACTACGAAACATGGAGCAAAGTAAAGCACAATATAACCAAAACCATGACAAATATCATAACAGACTGCCAACTCTTTATGTTAGAGAAAGGATACGCCTTTAATTCCAAGCCAGTTTTGTTGTGTCCGAGTAAAAAACCAAAACATAGTCTCGTACTTTCAAACTGGAGAGTATTGGGAAACTAGTTTTTTTGTTTTGTTTTGTTTTGTTACGGAACTGTAAGCATCATAACCTCAAATGATTGCTATGCCTCTAAAACCTACCCAATTTGGCATTTAATTAAGCAGCAAATCTGTTAATAAATGTCGAACA
>NW_015154670.1:0-1149 GCF_000732505.1 Cyprinodon variegatus | reverse complement strand
AGACTGATCTGCGATTGAAACCTTGAAAGCTTGCGAGATCAGGATGGTCTCACGAGGCTAGTACTGACATTGCTGTTATGGAAAACTGTCATATTTAGCCACTCTAAATCAGCTTTAACATATTTATAGGGACAGACCATTTGTTATTAATTCAGCTGTAGGAGTTGCTTTTAAGTACAATATTTTACTTCAAAACTCTGCAATACAAGTTTTTTGAAAGGAAGATGGAAAAAAAGGGATAATTAAAATGTTCAGGGTTATTTTTTCAATCTTGGCCTCTGCCAAATTCTCATGCTACAAACACAAAGTTATCCAATTTCAAAAGAGCTTTTCAAGTCAAAATAGATAAGTTATATATTTTTTATTCAGACTATGGCTACAAAGGAGACTTGACTTTGGAAACAGATGAAAAGGAATTGGAGAAATTGCCAATGATAATACAGATAGAAGTACATGCTAGAAGCCCTACATCAAAGATATATGAATGTGCTTCTGTCTGGCTTGTGCAGCACTAACTGAAGCAAACATCTACGTGCATTACATCCTGTATGGGTTGTCCTTTATTGTTGCAAAATAAGCATGCAGGTGGAGGTTGTGGAAGGCATCTTCAGAGCAACTTTGGAGGTAGAAAGCAGAAGGGATTAGAAAAAACACACTATAACGCAGCTGAGAAAAATATGATAGCTGCATCATAAATAAAAGTGCCAGAATCTGGTTTTTCTTCAGGTATTTTTAAGGTTCATGAGGATGTTTCTCAGATGAAATTCTATAGAGGATCTGTTTCAACTCATCCTTATGATAAATAACATTTCGAAAATATTTCTGAAAGTTAGATCAGTGACGCTCTCACATCTAATACTTCATTTAATGCAAGCCTTTCTTATTGTTAAGGACATCTCTTTGCTTGCATCTTTAAGCAGTACACTGTAGTTGTAAGTACTTACTGACATTATGCACAATATTATAGGGAATTCAGCTGTGTTGGAGCAAGGATGCATTTGAAATCAGCAGATCCCTCAAGGATTTGGGTTGGAGATCCCTGGTCTAGGATGTATGAAGACCTTTCAATTCAATTCAGTTTATTTCTATGGAGCCAAATTCACAACACATGTCATCTCAAGGCACTTTACAGTTCACCAAACCATACAG
>NW_015154669.1:2488-4585 GCF_000732505.1 Cyprinodon variegatus | reverse complement strand
AAGGTTTTCGTTTTTTCATAAAACATCAATTTACTTATTCACTTATTTGAGTGTATACATTTTCTGAATTACAGCTTGGCCAAAAAAAAGTACGGAGTGACTTTTGTTCCATTATTGTTGTAGGCGTTGAAGGTGTTTTGTAAAAGGAAATAAAAAAATTTGAGAATAACTTTGTTCTCTCATTAGTTATTTTTTCAAAAATATATCTTTGTTCAATTTTCTTTTTATTTTTTCATAATAAGTTCTTGTTTTTGTACAGATTATTATACTTTTTTTAGATTCCATTTTCCTTTTTTAAATTCTCTTCACTTCAGGGGCGGGCATTCCTCTGGAATGAGGAGTGAAGAACCATTTCTGTTGGTTTGCATGGATGCTAGCAACATTTTCATTGGTTAAGAGCGACAGTTTGTATCAGTGGTGATTTCGGATTGAATACTAGAGAGGCTAAACCTCCCCTGTAAATTTGTAAAATATTCTTTGTCAAACTTAAAAAAATGCACTCAGTAATCTGCATTAAATATGCATCAAAATGCACCTGATTTAGTGATTATGTTCCACATTAATCAGCTGTTTATTGGCAATATCCCCTCCATTCTGGAGCAGAAGAACGCTGCCCATCAGTTTCTTATAAAAATTCCTCTTAAGGTTCGAGCCTCTGACTATTGAAGTAAAAAGCGAGAAAGTAAGGCCCTACTGTAATTAAATAACAGGCCAAAATTAGTCACTTCCAGTGAGGCTAAACCTCTTAGGTCTATAAGGCAGGGGCTGGTTGTGAAGCTGGTTGCTTGATGCTGACACAACATCGTAATTCAGTTGCAAAATCTTTCATTTAAGATTATGAGGAGGAAAAAAAAATCAACCTAAACATCAAAACTGATTTTGCCACTATATCCTAGTTTGGTGTGACTCTACCTTTCTTATACCTCACCCAAAATACTAAGGTTACCGTGAGCTATTTTTGGCATTTGTGCTGCTATAGGCGTAGGCTGCTGGAGGACATAACGGCCCCTTTTCATCATTCCATCTCTATTCTCTTCTTCTGCAGCATTTGTTAGTTCAATCTCTGACTTTATGCTCTATCTGCTTTTTCTCATCGTAGTAGCTTCATCTTGTTATGGTTCTTCCCATTTGTTGTGACTCTGAGTTTCCAGTTTTCTGTCATCAGTTGTTTTGTTTGTTGATTTATTTTCCATCATATTCAAGCATTCTTTAGTTACTCTCTGTTGCCCCCTTGTGATTGTTTTCTTTCCCCTTGGATTCCCTCTTGCCAGTTCCACCCACACCTGCTCCTTATTCAGCTCATTAGTCCATCCTTTTTTCTGTTCTCCTTAAATACTCCACCTCTGCACCTTGTCATTGCTGTACCTGTCTTCTCAGCTCGTCTCCCCGTGGCTCCTCAGGCTCGTTTTCCCCTGATGTCTCCATGGTTCTTGGTTTGTTGAACATTTTAGTTGGATTTCTCGATTGCTACGTCTGTTTCCTGTGTTCTTCAATCAAATCTGTCAAAACTCATATCTGCTTCACTCGTCTCTGCATCTGAGTCCTCAAGCAACCTCGCCACCCATTGACACATCTGGTCTATTACTGTTTGGCTGGAACACCATTCTGGACAGAAATAACAGTATCTCTGCCTCTGTCTCCTTGAAGCCCAGTCGACCTCAGCAGATGGCCGCTCACACTGAGCCTGGTTCTGTTGGAGGTTTCTTCCAATTAAAAGGGAGTTTTTCCTCTCCACTGTCGCTACAAGTATGCTTAGTGTGAGGGATCGCTGAAGAGTCAATGAGTCAATGCAAGCAACTGGTTTTTCTTAGATAGAATTGTCTCTGTAAAGCACCTTCAGATGTCGTGTTGTGAATCGGCGTTTTATAAATAAACTAAATTGAAATTTAACCAACATGATTGTGCCTCCCCAGTTTCAGCCAGCACTGGAAGAAAACAGCAAAGTTACTTAAAATCCCCCTTTTTTATTGAGAAAAGTATTATTTCTGTGTGGCATTTTCTCCAGATTTCCATTTACAAAACTTGATTTTTCCAGCTATAATGGCAGAAAATGTTATTTTATGCATCTCTAAAGGTTTAGGTCTGGGTTCATTATTA
>NW_015154669.1:0-465 GCF_000732505.1 Cyprinodon variegatus | reverse complement strand
TACAAATAGACTACTTTGTAGCTTCTAGTTTCCGTTCCTTCACCTTTTGTTTGGTCAACAGTAAGATGACTTTTGGGAGCAGGACAAAAACTCCGGGCAGCTCTACCTTTTACCCTTTTGGACATCATTAGATGACAGTAATGCAGATGGATAATAGCAGTCAAATTGGGGCTACAGCACTCTGAAAAAGAACTACAAAAAACACGAGTTTCACAATTGTGCTGAACGGCTGAAGCCGTCCATTATAAAACCCAAGCTTTATGATTTTGTTGTACAATTGAAGGTGTCAAATATAACATACTTGATGCTGTGTGATTTTAATTAGATTCCAGAAGGTGGTGTGTACCTATATGTCATTTTACATAAGGGAATGTGGCATTCCTTATAGCTCTTTAGCTGATAAGGTCAATAAAGTTCGTCTGGAGAACGATCACATTCAGCAGAACTTCTGTCTATCCAAGAAGA
>NW_015154668.1:0-4591 GCF_000732505.1 Cyprinodon variegatus | reverse complement strand
ATAGATAGATAGATAGATAGATAGATAGATAGATAGATAGATAGATAGATAGATAGATAGATAGATAGATAGATAGATAGATAGATAGATTAGACGGACGGACTGAATAACTTTTGATGCACTTTATTGTTCAAATTTTTTAATCTAATGCTGAACAGATGAGAAATACAAAAAATAAATGACCTCTTTATCTTTAAGGTACATTATTTGTTGAGAAGGGAACCAATTGTTATGTCTCATATGAAGGAACAGTAACAGGGATCCTCCCATATGAATCACTTCCTCGCTGCAATACTCTTGGAGCCAACCTGTCATGACTGCTTCTTAACAGCTCCCTTATTCCACCCCTCCAGCGTCATTCACCCCTCTTCCATTTTTTCTGTGCCATACTCATCCTCAGACCAGTCAGACACCTTATCATACCTGAACTATTTTAAATCATACTTCATGCACAGCAGCATCTTCAGCCCACTTTCTCCTCATAGATGCTTTCTCATAAACATCCAGAGAAACCCATCAAGATTAGCTTAATCCTTCATTGAGCTAAAAACAAAAACCTTTGTTTCGTTTCTGTTTTGTGTTTCCTGAGAAATATCTACACGTGGGTTAGGAAAATGCTACTGTTCGTCAAACAATGAGTCACAAACCAAACATATGATATTAATAGAAAGTGATGCAGCTTGCACCTCCCACCTTCACGCTAGTTATGCCTGAAATGCCCTCGCCAGATTTAGATTTAAAACAAGAAATCACATGTGATTTAAAATAAGCTTTTTGTTTATTTCATAACTGCACGAAAACTTTAAATGCAAATCTTCAAAGCAGAAACTGTGACTTTTCTTCTGTCTACTTACTTTTTTCCCTGCTGCCCGAAGAAATGAGCTGCTCTGGAACCCGAGGTGGCATGTTGTCTGGTGTGATTTATGTGTGTAGTGTTTGCTGACCGGGAACGTCAGTTTCACTCCGTCTTTAGTTGCTCTATAACATTAATTTCAGACACTTGTCCCCAAGGTGCATAGCTGTACAGGCTTAGAGATTTTCTCTGCTTTAACACACCTGATCTGTTTTAGATAATAAAAGTTCACTAAAAATTATTGTTATTAGGCAATATATTGGTGTGCTGAAGCAGGAAAACATAAAACAAGCAGGGCTGTTTGCCCCCAGGACCAGGTTTGAAAAACTCTGCTCCCTCATCCAGGCTGGTGGTCATAAAACAATAACTGTTGTGGATAAACAGGATTTGGCTACTGAATTTAGACTATTAAGACTACTAAGTTATTTAATCACTAATCAGTCAGTCTTAGGGTGTGTTCATTCCAAATGCATCTTCTGCAACCCAAGTGACAGATTTACATGGTACACTAACATATGGGAGCGAAGTGACTTTGGTTATTCCACCGACAGAACGCCTGTGATGGATGCAAAGTGACTATCGGAACTTTTTTTTGTCATGTTGTGACCATCTATCAGTGACCTCATAGCTGATTTAACTGGGATATGAATAATAATATTAATATTGACATAAAAAAAAACAGATTCTTTCTCAAGGTTTATACTTAATATGTTACTGTTTAACCAAAGTGTCTGTTTGTTTTGTTGGGAATGAACGCTGCCCAGGCAGAACAGGGCTGATAACCAAGCAATAAGGACTGTATGATGAAATGTTCTCTCTTTGAAAAGATAAAATAAAGTGTTGTGTGAAATCCATCGATCTGCATTTATCTAACTGTTGTGAATAGTTAAATACTTTTTTCCAACAACAATACGGAACACCATTATGTTTATTTATAAGAAAACAGAGGGAAAAAAGATTGGCTAAGTTCTCAGCGACCTGAGTATTGTGTATTTGAGGGGGTAATCTGTTGAAGCTTTCTGGCACAACTTTCAATGAACCAAAAGTGCTGAGAATGTTATTTCTGTGTGATAAAAAGAAAATGCTAGTCTTTATTTGAGCTAAATATAACTTATTTACCGCTGTGATAATCATACAGGCCTGTGGTTTCTGTCCCATTTTGTGCTTTCCTCCCCTACAGAGTGATCAAGGTGACGTTTTCCACAAGTTGCTCTTCAGAAACTATGTGGCATTTTTTCTTTTAACTTTTTCTATATGACAGTGAACCTTCATCGCTTTCTCTTACTTCTTACAATGTTAAATTATCTACTTTCTATCGTTATTGTTATGACAGGAAGACTGATATTAAGCAGTCATGCTTGACATATTGCCATAATAAAGTTCTGTCTTGAAGGGCATGTTTGTCCTTGTTTCAAAGTGAAGACATAGATGGATTACAAGACAACTGACCCCAGGCCACTGACGAGTAGGCCACATCTTACTCCAGCGAAGAAATGCTTTCAGATGAAACGACGGCTCTTCGGATATGAAGTTGTTTTGGCAGAAGTATTGTAGTTTTTATTTTTATTTCTACAGTCATCACATTAGGAACCACAAATTACTTGTACTGAAACTGTAATTTCCCTCTGGGATTATTAAAGTATGTGTGATTCTGATTACTTTGTATTTAATTGGGATGTTGCACATACTAAGGTTGGTGTGGAAGAAAAGCAATGAAAACGTATGCACTTTCCTTGAGGGGCCCTTGGCTGGTCCCCTACAATTCATTTTTAAACATCAATGTTTGTACTGAAATTTTTTTTTGTCACGATTTGTGGACATTAAGATCTTAAGAGAAGTGTCATCTCTTGGTCGACTCTGTAAGTCAGTGAAAGGGTGGAGTCAGAGTAAAGAAAATGCACGCCCAGGAGAAGTCCAGTGGCTGGAAGTTGAAGGGGATTTTGCTCGGAGCCACAGGGGAGTAGCCAAGTTGCAAAAAAAAAAAAAAGAAGTGGGATGGTGGAACTTTTTTTTTGGAAGTATACATAGCCTAATTAATATAGCCTATTAACCTAACCTAGTCTTGACCTTGACCAAGGCACCTTACACTGAATTGCAGTCAGCCCCTAGACTGGCATGGCTACATTTGTCCCTGCATAGTTGGGGACAAATGCAGAGCACAAATTTCCCACATAGTCATGGTAGGCCACTTCTTTCATTTTATGTATTTTGCTTAGGCTCCTCGAAAGCCCACAGCCCACCATATGTGGAAAGGACAATATAATTGCCATTGCTATTAAGTTATAGTAGACATTTTACACATTCAGTAATAAAATTTCACAGGGGATGGTATGGGGGCATGGTCATTTAAGAAGAGGGAAGATTTTTAAGATTTTTCTTAAGAAGGGGGGTGCCATTCCCCCTCAACTCGAGTACTGGTCACAGGGGAGTACTATAGGCTACCATTTGGCTGGGGTTTGACTAGGAAGGGCCATTTTGAACGGCTGCTACTGTAATACAGTAGAGCAGATATCCTCCAGTAATAAGTAGTGAACAGTTAATGCTTGAATCTTGGCATCAATGCTGCTGTGCTGACCCAGATTCTTTGTTGTTTTTTTTGGAGAACTTTAGTGAAAAATAGCAACATGGAGACCTAGGGGCACAGGAAATAGATAATGGAGGAGGTTGTGGGAATGTTTAGTTGAATATCTCGCCGAGCACTGTTTAATCCAATGTCTAATAATAAAAAGACTAAATGTAACTGTTGCATGTCCAACTAAAGTTACAATAAAGAAAAAAAAGAGACGTGCAGAGGATCCTCCAACTATTGTAGTAGACTAGCTGGGGGAGTAAATATGATGTTACACCAGGAAGTTGAGGACTCCTTCAAGCAACTAAAAATGGGGGACTTGACTGTGGAGAAGCTTTCAAAAGCTCAAAGCTCTACTGGTTAAAAATACATCTTGGTGAGAGTATGTCTCCGTTTTTTTAACTATCTCTTACCCCATGTACCACAAACATTGGAGAAGCCTCGGCCACTGTCCCGTTTCCTGCCTTTGTCTTCACTTATGGATAACCAGCTGTCAGTCAAAGGCCTCCTGACACTACTTTCCCATGTGATCATGTTTGCAAGGCCCAATCAGGAGGAGGCTTACAGAAGAGGTTTGTCTCCGCCCAACCTGACAAAACACAATTTCCTTTGTACAACAAGAAAATTAGTCTGAGGGCAGTAGCGCTTTTGAGAGCGCAGCCATACTCGAACGTGGCTGCTAGATAGAAAATTGTGCACGCGGTGAGATCCCCACCACAATCCCAAGTGTGCGTGGGAGGAGCTAGCGTGCACAGAGAGGGATTTTCTCCTCTTGGAGCAGCAGTTTATTGGGCATGTGTGATTTTGTTGGGCGGTGGAAGATAAACCATGTACAGAAGTAGTTTAACAAGGATGCAAGTATGTTTATTTTGCTAGTGGGGGTTTTGAAATAAATGTGACGCCATATTTATTGTGTTTTAATTAAGATTTGATGGTTTGAATTTGTTGTCTAGGATTATCTATTGTATATTTTACATTTACTCCCTCATCTCCTTGTTGATACCCTAGTAGGTGTGCACAAATTCCCATTTGTTCATTGTGAAAGGTGAGTTCTGGTTTGTTATCCTCGGGTAAATTTGTCTAAGTTGATATCTTCTTTCAGGCCCATTTCTCTGAATTTTTATTTTTTTTGATGGATTTTGTTATATACATATATATATATATATATA